>NC_086317.1:257651825-257951825 GCF_036172605.1 Pelobates fuscus
TTGCACTGGATCACCTGTAGATCTTCAAACTAATCATCTCCCATAGCTCAGCTGGTAAAAAACAAACAACAAAAAAACGAACCGTAAGTGCGTTCCATTGAACACTTCCGCGTCCCATTTGTTGAGTGAAGGGTGCCACAGATATCAAAACGGCTATATACATGCCACAGAGTTCACTGGAATGATGTGCGGCCTCTAGTGGTTGCCAAAGATAATACATGATATTGCCATTGATGTTAACAAAACAGAACAGCAAGTATTTGATCTACTAAAGAGAAACATTATTAATACCATCAATTGATATTTAAACAGAATCCTTAAAACCAATTAAAGTGCAAGAGAATGAACGCCTATCTTGTGATTATTGCATAGTATAGGTGATTGTTTTATTTTTACTGATTCAATCTTTTTTTGTATTTGTTTATTAGACATTGCTCAAGCAAAAATAATCATTTAAAGTGACAGTGAATATATAAAGTGAATGAGTGCAATGATTGATGGATGTCAATTATTCTTTATCATGTTTTAAAAGTTAATTATTATAAAGCTTAACATAATCTCATATAACCACACATACCTATTTCTATATAATAAGAACCAGCATACAAGAACCAGAGCCGTGCTCCAAGGCAATAGCTTCTAATAAAATAATAAATTTATCGGACTTTCAACTATCAAATCATCACATTACCCTGCTTAACAAGGGTTTATCGTTTGGACCAACCACAACCTGCAACAAATTTAATTGGTCTAAGGACCTCAATCTTTTTGGCCTGGAAGCTGGCCCTTAACATATTGCATGCTGTGAAAGATCAATTAATGGCGAATGAAATGGGCCTTTCTGTACAGGATTATGAGCTATCAAAAACTCTTGATACTCTCCTGGTTGAAAACGATTTCTCCAGACCCCTTACAGATCTCAAACCACAGAGTTACTTTACCCCGAATTTTGTAGACACACCCCATGTTGATCTCTTTGTCCAAATCTCATTAAATGAACTTGAGACTACAGTGAATCAAGGTCCTGTTACCAGTAATTTAAGCTTTATGGAACGCAAAGCCTTAAGAGATTTACAACAACAGACTGAGATAATCATAAAACCGTCTGACAAAGGGGGCAAAATAGTCCTCATGAATCGGTCCGAGTACATTGCTATGTGTATGTCACATCTGGACGACTCGACATATTATAGAACTCTTCCTTTGGATCCAACTAAGAAGTTTATAGCGGAGTTGGATATACTTCTTAATGATGCCTTAACTAAACAGGTCATCAATCTAGATGAATTCCGCTTCCTATTACCACACAAAAATCCCACTATTGCAACATTCTACTGTCTGCCAAAGATACACAAGGGCACTCAACCTCCCCCGGGCTGGGAACAACTGTCTTACAGAATCCCTAAGTAAGTTTATCGAAAAAATCCTTCATCCGATGGTGCTGACCTTGCCATCCTATTTACAGGATACAAAATCCACCCTCTTGACATTACAGGATATGACAGTCCCCCCCTATACCCAGCTGGCGAGCTTGGATGTGCTGGCACTATATACCGACATTCCTCACGAAATGGGCTTAAGAGCATGTAGGTTTTTCTTAGATAACACCGCCTATAACGATCTTCATCCTATCCATTCTTGAGTTTATCTTAACACACAACTATTTTATTTTCAATGACCGATACTACTTACAGGTCTCCGGCAATGCCATGGGGACGGCCTGTGCACCCACCTGTGCCAATCTGTTTTTGGGATGGTGGGAGCAGCATGTAGTCATGACGTCTCACTTCAGCCGCTTTCATGAGTACATTCTGAGCTGGCATAGATATATTGATGATGTGCTGCTCCTGTGGACTGGATCCGTCCCCCTGTTTGAGTATTTTGTGAAATCCCTCAATAACAATGATATCAACCTAAAATTGACGCATGTCATTGACGAACATGAATTAGTCTTTTTAGACCTCAAGATCTTGTTACAACAGGATGGAACTATTCAAACAGAACTGTTCAGGAAGGCTACCTCCACCAACAGTCTGTTACACTGGCATAGTCACCACCCACACAAACTAAAAGCCTCCATTCCATATAGTCAGTACTTGCGGGCAAGGCGCAATTGCTCGGTAGATTAAACCTTCTATAATGAATGTAAGAATGTAAGATATTAAGATCTCGCTTCAAGGAAATGGGTTATCCCAACCGGGTTTTGAAGAGTGCCTTTCATCGGGTGTGCGACATTGACAGAAACTCCAGTCTCCATTTCACTAAACCAAAATTGGAACAAAAGGCCTCGTTGTATACCGTAGCAACATTTGATCAGGCTTGGGGACCCATGTCCAAGATTCTGAAAAGGAATTGCCCAATACTTTTACACAATCCTGCACTTCTCAAAGTATTACCAGAATACCCACCCTTAACAGCACGTAGACCTAGTAATCTACAAAACCAACTTGTTCTGAGTCATTTAGCATCTCCTTCACCTGCTACGAATTGGTTAACAAACACCAAGGGTACCTACAAATGCGGGCACTGTAAGGCCTGTCAATATATCTTGCCCTCAAAATCAACTACATCCACACAAACTCACATCACTATAGATACAAATAATCTATCTAATTACATGCAGCTGCGGAATCCAATATATTGGAAAAACCTTAGCAGTTTAGACGCAGAATTTTGCAACATGTAACTTCTATCAACAATACAGTCACACCTACCCCGGTGGCTAGACACATCTTAAATTTCCATGATGGCAAACCTGACAATCTAAGATTTCAGGCCATTGAAAAGTTACTTCCCAACCCAAGAAAGGGTGATTTCAATAAGATTTTGCTACGTAAAGAATCTCAATGGATCTTTTCATTCAAGACCTTGGCCCCCCTCGGTCTGAATGAAGAATTAAATTATACACCATTTATACACTAATACATTGTTAATATTGGATTAACTTCCTGACGCACTTATTATTTATCTCAGAAATACTGGCCATCACCTACGTTTTTTTATAAGTATATTCCTCTTCTTTAGGTTGAAACTTCATCATACTCATATAATAAAAGTCTTTTTATCTAGTAAAATCATTCAGACTGCAATACTTTATTATGTTACTGACAACAAATCTCACTACTATATAGTATTTGCATACGGTTTTGCCGTTTATAACCCTCCGGACAGCACACTATCATGTGTCATATAACTTATATTGCAACTCTAATCTTTAACTGTGATCTAGCATATACTCTGTCTCCCTGTAATGACATGAAGGGGTGCTGCCCTGTCACTTTAAATGTGGGAACCAATACAGCAGGAAAATAAATGCCCAGACACAAATGAATAGGATAAATAAAGATATATATATATATTTACAGGGAACCAAAGGAGAATGCAAAACAATATATACACACACAGACAAGGCTACAAAATATATACAGTAAATCAAAATAAGCACTAACCGTGCAGGCAACAAATACTGCAACAGTCCTATGGTATAAGGGTAGGATTGTGCAGCTACCATGAGTATCAGGTAGGGCACAGATCCAGAGTCACAAGACTAATATAGTGACATCAAGATAAAAAGGAGAATAAGTGAACAAGTCTGCAGGGACAGGATCACTGGTAGTAAAGCCGGGACCACGGAACCAGAACACAGGATCGGAGGACACAGCAACGAAGGACCAGGAGGACACAGCAACGAAGGACCAGGAGGACACAGGATCAGGAGGACACAGGATGAAGACCAGGAGACGCAGGACACAGGACCAAGTCACAGTATGCAGGAGCCAGGAACACAGGAAACCAGGAAAACAGGAAACAAAAGGCAATTGTAACGGATCACCTGGCACCCCAACTGGGTACCTCCGTTGAAGGATGCTCCTAGCGCTTCCTGAGGACTCCAAGCACTGCAGCAGACACCATAACCACCGTAGACTCCTCCAGAGAGCAAAACAGGAACCAGCTATTCCAAGAGCTTAGCAGTGATTTAGCAAGGGAATATGTCAAGCATAGCAATCCCTTGTAGCAGATTCCCCCAATAAGAGACGGCACTCCAAATTGAGGGTAAAGTAGAACTCAGGTTTAATGGCAGGTACTCTGCTTTTATGCAGTGCTCCCCTGCAAGGGAGACGCCCACAGACAATTAGGCATTAACCAATGAACTATCGGTTACATCCCACATATTCCCTCCCCTCTGCTTGGGAGATAATTGAGTTTCTTACTGTATCTCCTCAATTATCTCCAAGCTAAAACTTATACATTTTTTTTTTTTTATATTCAATATTTTATTGAGTTTTTAGTATAGATAACGAGTACAGTTACATCGAATAAAGCTTACATTAGAAACATATCATTTTGTCATCAAGTACATTTCAGGGACATACAACCCAATGTCACACATAAGTCTGCAACTGTTCCCGTTTCCCATCTAGCTGACAAATATAATAACTGACAAATATAACCTAACAAGGGGAATAGGAGGGGGGAGAGAGAGAGGGGGGGCAGGGAGGGGGGGGACGATCACTTTCCTCGGTGCTTGCTACGCAGGGAAATGTGGGTGAATGTGTTAGCTTGAGGCCTGCGTTAAAGTTTGCGATCTGGTTGCCGTGCGCCATTTGTCCCATTTTTCCCATGCTGCTTGCCAGTATTTGTTTGTGGTCCGTAATCGTCGTGCTTCTATTTCGTATTTCTTAGTGGTATCTATTGAGTTGACACATTGGTCAACGCTAGGGGGGTTTATTTAGCCATGTTCTGCTTATTGTTGTGAGTGCAGCAATAATTGTGTGGTAGGCTAAGTATTGGTCATCCTTTTGCATTTTTGGTGGCATTACCAGTAGTAGGTACGTTTCTGGTGTGTGAGGCATTACAATACCCGTTGCCTCCTTTATGGCGTTTGATATGCCCTCCCAAAAAGGTTTGAGCGCCGGACATGACCACCATATGTGGGTCATTGTACCCGCTGCTTTTTTGCATCTCCAACAGTCAGCTGACTTGCCTTTATCTGTTTTGTGTAGCCTGGTTGGCACCATATACCATCGGTACAGCACCTTCCTGCTAGTTTCTATGTGGGATGCATTCAGAGTAAGGTGTTTGTGTGCGGTAAGGGCTTTAGACCATATCTCGTCTGGGAAGTTTTGATTTAGTTCTTTTTCCCACGCTCTCACGTAGCTTAATTTCTCTACATGCTCGTTTTCCTGGAGTATTTTATATAAAATTGACAGCATCCGTTGGGGAGGTTTGCGTGTTGTGCATAAATTTTCTATGTCAGTGGGCACATAGCTCTGGGTTTGTGACTTATGCTGTTTCAGATGCTTGTGCACCCAAGACTGTAATTGCAAGTATGAGAAGTATGCTTTAGTTGGAATATTAAATGTATCAACTAACGTTGTAAAGTCCGATAGTCGGCCTTTTGTCATTAGTTGGGAGAGATTGATGATGCCACATCTGTTCCATACTCCACAATCAAATCCCGGGATTAAAATTTTTAGAGCTTGGATCTGTAGAGCTGGGGATATGTGTGTCGCTGAGTATTGTTTTCTATAGTATTTGTCCCATACATGGAGTGTTGCCTCCGTTGTGGGGCATATATCTTTATATTTTGGTCGTTTATGTTTGGGTATCCAGATGAGCGTGGGTAGTGGAACCCCATCTGTGTGTGTCGCTTCTATTAAGCTCCAAATATGCGGTATCTTGTGGTGGAAGGTGGACATGAGTGTGTTTAGCATGGCTGCGATATAATATTTCCTTACATCCGGTACTCCCATTCCCCCTGCCTTAAAGGGTCTATATAATATACTTGCTGCAATTCTGGGTCTTTTCCCCTCCCAAATAAATTGGTTCAGGGATCGTTGGGCTTCTGTGAGGAAATGTGTCGGCACTCTAATCTGAAGGGTTCTGAATAAGTATTGCAGTTTCGGCAGAACCATCATTTTCACTGCCGCGATTCTGCCTAACCAGGAGATATATTTCCCTTTCCAGCTTTGGAGTTGGCATCTAATTGCGTTCAATAGTTTTGTATAGTTTGCCTTGTGTAGTTTATGTGGGGACGGTGTGAGATTGATACCTAAGAAGGTTAAGTGATCGCTTTTAAAGTCATATGCATGTGTGCTGCGTAGAATTGCTAGTTGGTCCTCTGAGATATTGAGACCCATAGCCTGCGTCTTTGTAATGTTAAGCTTGTAATATGAGCAGTTGCTAAAGCGTTGTATTATAGATTGGAGGGCTGGTAGGGAGGTTTCAGGTTTAGCCAAAGTAAGCATGACGTCGTCTGCAAACAGAGTAATTTTATGTGAACTCTCGCCTATATGCATCCCTTGTAATTTGTTGGAGTCCCTTATACGTTGTGCTAATGGTTCCAAAGCTAAAATGTAGAGTAGGGGTGACAGTGGGCAGCCCTGCCTCGAACCATTTGAGATGTGGAATGGCTTGGAGAACTATTTTTGCTGTTGGATTATCGTAGATTGTCGAGACTAGTGTAAGGAAGCTGTTTGGGAACGCGAATTTCCTTAGTACTGCCTTTAGGTATCCCCAGTGTAGCCTGTCAAACGCTTTTTCTGCGTCAAGCGACAGAGCCACACTGGGTTCCCCCGTTTTCTGGATCCTGTGGAGGATATTAATTCATTTTCTGGTTCCATCTGATCCCTGCCTGCCCCGAACGAAGCCTACCTGATCGGCATTGATTAGAGATGGTATGATGGTGTCTAGTCTATTGGCATATATCTTCGATAATATTTTTAGGTCTGTATTTAATAGTGATATGGGGCGCAGGTTTTGGCATTTGTGTGGGGGTTTCCCTGGCTTTGGTAAAGTAGTTATGTGGGCCAGTAACATTTCTCCCGGTATAGTTCCTGTGGTTATAATGTTATTGTATAGTTTTTCTAATGTGGGGATCAATATAGGTGCAAAGGTTTTGTAATAGATATTTGTGAACCCATCGGGGCCCGGTGATTTCCCCTTTGGGAGAGCTCTGATCGTGTCTGCAATTTCAGTTTGGGTAATGTGTTCCTCTAGCAGTTTTTGGGTCTGCATTGGGAGTTGCGGCAGTTGGATTCCGGCCAAGAATTCATCTATGTCTGTGTCTGTGGGTTGGTGGGTTTGTTTGTCCGTCCGTAAGTTATACAGAGTCTCATAATAATCCGCCATCATGTCATTTATGGTCTGGGGGTTGTGCACTTTATTCCCTTGTGAGTTTACAAGGTATGGTATTTTTGCGTTTTGTCTTTTGTGTCTCAGAAGTGCTGCCAGGGCTTTCCCTGCTTTGTTGCCTTGGGTGTACGTGTTCAATTTTAACTTATGTGTCATAAGTGCTGTGGTGCGCAGTTGTATGTCATTCAGTTGCTGTCTCAGTTGGTCAATGTGGAGTTGCGATGTAGGGGATGGGTTTTGCGTGTGTGCAGAGGTAGTGTCCCTCAATGCCTGCAGAAGATCCATGTACTCTGTTTTGAATCGTCGGTGTAAGTAGGATGCTTGGCTGATGAGAGTACCCCTCATGACCGCCTTGTGGGCCTGCCACAAAGTGGCTGGGGAGGTGTCAGGTGTGTTATTTGTACTGAAGTATGAGGTTAGCTCGTCTGTGAGTTTGGAGCAGAACTCCCGGTCGTGTAAGAGGGTGTCATTTAGACGCCATTGTGTTGTCCCACGAAAGTGGAATGTGTCCCTTAGGGATAGATGTACCGGGGCGTGGTCGGACCAAACAATATTCCCTATCCCACTGTGTTCTATGTGCGGAAGCAGGTTCCCAGATGTAAATATATAATCTATTCTATATGTCTATGTCCAGGAACTCCACCTCAGCTCTGGGGGTTACTGGCGCTCCGGATCGGTGGGTTGCTGAGTGGGCAGAGACCAGCGGTACTCTGCCCCGCTGCCAGCGCTACCATGGGAGTAGCCTGGTTGCAGCCCAGTTGAGGAAATGTCGTAGGCGGTTCCTCACTCTGGACCTGGTGTTGCTGCTGGAGGGGAAGACAGGCTGTCTCCCCTTTGGATAAACAGCCCTGCTGCAGGGGGACAGGACCGACCGTCCCTACCCCCTGTGGTGTGGGGCTTATCATCTACCCTTGGTGGGCTAGGCTGCCGCTGGGGAGGGGGGACGAGGTTTTCCCCTCCCAGTAGACGACTCTGCCACTGGGAAGCAGGACCGACTGTCCGTACTCCTTGTAGCTTGGGCGCAGAGACCATGGTCCCATCTGCGCCAGTGGGGAACTTAGTGTCTCCCCTTGGTGGGCTAAGCTGCCGCTGTGGAGAGGGTGTAACAAGCTCCTCTCCCTTACACACTTTCAGCCGCTGGGGAGGGGAGACACTGCTCTCCACTCTCTGCATTTCACACTGCCGCTGGGGATCTGAGCCGACCGCCCAGCATCCCTGTAGCTCACCATGCCGCTGGGGAGGGAGGACACTGCTGTCCTCTCCCTGCAATGTACACTGCCGCTGGGGAGGGGAGACGATGCTCTCCACTCCCTGCACTTCACACTGTCGCTGGGGATCTGGGCCGACTGCCCCGCATCCCTGTAGGGCCGGTAGAGAGACCGCCGTCCCATCTCCACCTGCCATCTGTGGGTCTTCCCAGGACCAGTCTATGAGGTCCGTCATTTCTGGGGCTGGTTGGGGAGTAGATGGTACAGACCCCCGGTCTCCTGATGACGGGCTTAGTTGTTGGGGAGAGAGACCAACTGTCTCTGCTCCCTGTAGGAAACTCTGCCGTTGGGGAGGGAGGACGCTGCTCTCCACTCCCAGTGACGCACACTGCCGCTGGGGAGGAAGGACGGCACCTTCAGCTCCCTGGAATACACACTGCAGCTGGGGAGGAAGGATGACACCTTCAGCTCCCTGTGATACACACTGCCGCTGGGGAGGAAGGACGGCACCTTCATCTCCCTGTAACACACACTGCCGCTGGGGAGGAAGGACGACACCTTCAGCTCCCTGGGATACACACTGCCGCTGGGGAAGAAGGACGGCACCTTCAGCTCCCTGGGATACACACTGCCGCTGGGGAGGAAGGACGGCACCTTCAGCTCCCTGGGGCTCCTTTTTGGCCAAATCTGCTATGAACTGCAGGTACTCCCTCACTATTTTCTTTGTGCTCTGTACGTATTTCTCCTCTGGATTGGGTCAGAAGAAAGCCAGCAGCTCTTTCAGCATAGTGTCGAACCCCTCCTGAGTGTAGCCAGGCGCCATGCTTGCTCTGCCGACGTTGGTTCCTTTGTAGATAGGGGCGCTGTACGGGTACTAGCGTTACCCTCACTTTGTAAATCCACGAACGGTGTCTCTGAGCTGCTTTACCTCGCACTAGGACGACATCCCACCGCTGCCACCAATGTAACGGATCACCTGGCACCCCGACTGGGTACCTCCGTTGAAGAATGCTCCTAGCGCTTCCTGAGGACTCCAAGCACTGCAGCAGACACCATAACCACCGTAGACTCCTCCAGAGAGCAAAACAGGAACCAGCTATTCCAAGAGCTTAGCAGTGATTTAGCAAGGGAATATGGCAAGCATAGCAATCCCTTGTAGCAGATTCCCCCAATAAGAGACGGCACTCCAAACTGAGGGTAAAGTAGAACTCAGGTTTAATGGCAGGTACTCTGCTTTTATGCAGTGCTCCCCTGCAAGGGAGACGCCCACAGACAAATAGGCATTAACCAATTAACTATCGGTTACATCCCACATATTCCCTCCCCTCTGCTTGGGAGATAATTGAGTTTCTTACTGTATCTCCTAAATTATCTCCAAGCTAAAACTTATTCATTTTTATACATTTTTATAACTTTAAAACTATACATTCAATCTTAATAAAAACACATATTATTAATCAGCACACTTGAAATATGAACATACTCAAAAATCATGCAAATCCTTCCATTAGTTCAAAAGTTAGCCGGAAGTCCTTTGTGACCGACCGCAGGCACATTTTCATGCCCAAAACAGTTCCACAGATTCAGGCTGTGCGGTCGGTCTATTTCTGCTCTGAAAATAACAAAGTCCAATCCGAATGCGGCGTTCGAATCGTCGAACGCACTTCGACTTCTGTCGAAGTGTCGAAGTGAAACCGTGGTTGTGTTTCCGTGGTGTTATATTGTCTACCAGAGGTCTATTTTACACCCAGAAATGACAAAGTCCCATTCGAACGTGTGTTCAAATCTTCGAACGGGACTTAGTCTCCAGCCGCAGTGTCGAAGGGTAGGGGAAGGTACAGCTCACCGCGTTCGACTGCATTAAAATGGCCGCCGCCACGTGTTCGACTGTAATGGCGGCCGCTTCGACGACTTCGGCACTTCGACGACTTCGGCACTTCGACTGCATCCAAAATGCAAGTTTAAAAGTTGTAATACTGCTCCACAGTATTTAAAGGGCCAGGAACAGCATATAAACATCCATTGTGCCCAAATACCCTTCTTAAAGGGTTAGTACACCCCAGGGCAATAGTCGCAGGGCAGGAGGATAGCAACCAGGCTTCTCCAGTTCACAGTGGTGAGGTTGGTTCCGCCACAGCAATGATCTGGCAAGGAGTGAGGGGAGAACCCAAACTAAATAGGTGCTAAACAAGGACCAGGTGAAGTGCTTAATGAAAAGAAATCAGGAACAGTGCCAAACAGAAACAGTGGTGAGTATGAGTACTGCACGAGGGCAAATCAACTGAGTGTCGTGACACTCCCATGCCATGTCAAGTAAGTGAACCAGTGAACTCTAACTGAATTATCAATATTGATATTCTTTTAGTGGCACCAACTTGGGTCACTATAGACACATATTAATTTCTATGCTATTGATCTACACTCTATTACAGATACTATTCATTCTTTTGACACTTGTTCGACAAAATTTGATTGAATACTAGGTCCTTGCCTGCAATATTACCATCACTTGATATTTCGAGTGAACCAGACAATTAGACACTGATCCCATGTGGGATCTTATGTATTCGATCTCAATTTAGGATGTTTGGTAAAATAGACTTTTTGACCAATTTCGGCTACCATACGCTTGTACCTCCCTCTGCCCCCAAGCATGACCAATGACGTTTGGGAGCGGGCTTTTTAAACCCTTTCAAACTGGGGAGTCAGTTCCCCCTGATGAACCTCTAACACAGGCGAAACGCGCGTCGGGATTGATACTTACTCGATATTCGGGATTGACATTTCCCCGATATTTATGACTATCCCTGTTTCCTTGGTGCCTTCCTCTCAGTGAATACACTTACTGCCGGCTATATCATACAGCCGTTTGGGACTTCTAAAATCTTGACGGTGTACCGCCGTCCTAAGGGATACTGGGGAATCCAATACCGACCAGGGTTTTCTTTTCTAGACTAATTTCTATCCAATCTAATACCGACCAGGGTTTTCTTCTCTAGACTAATTTCTATCTGCAGTACTCTGACAATACAAACTGTCTCTATCTATATACAGGTATCAGACTCCAAACTTTATTCTATTCTACTTTGCTATACAAGGTGCCCACGAAGGCACTATTCTTACTACTTTATTCTTTATCATTTATTTCTATTTTATAGCCTTATGGCTATACACTATACACATGTGGGTCACTTCAGCTCCCACTATTTGGGTAACTTCAGCTCCCACTATTAATGTATATAAAGAGTAAGCCTGTAGGTTCAGGATTTGGAATCTGCCAGTATGACGAATCTCACAGCGATCAGGCAGTTGAGTATTTTCAGGCAGCCAAGTCTACTTTTATGCGGATAACAGCATTAGTAGGACATATATCACTTGCTGGCAATTAGTCTGTGCTTTCTTAGAATCAATTTTTTTTACCATATTGCCCTTTAGCAACCTGCAACATAGGCGTGCGCACGGGGTGTGCCGGGTGTGCCTGGGCACACCCTAATCCCCGCGGCACGCCTATGCATTGAGACCGGCAGGGGAGATCTCAGGATCCCCCCTGCCGGCTCATGCAGAGCCGGCGCTATCCAAGCGCCGGCTCTGCTCTCAGCCTCCCCTCCCCGGCTCACATGCAGTGAGGGAGGCAGGAGAGGACCGGCGGAGCTATTGCCAGCAGCTCCGCCGGGTTCCTCTCGCGAGATCTGATCGTTGCCGCGGCAACGCTCAGATCTCGCGTGAGTGAACTCTAGCCCTGCGGGGCTAGAGTTCACTCTCCTCTGGACCACCAGGGATGGCAGCAGCAGCAGCAGGATCCCCCCTCCCAGGCATAAGGTAAGAAGGGAGGGGGAATAACTGATCTGCCTCCACCTCCACTGGACCACCAGGGACAAGGAACAAGAATCCCCCCACACCCTAATCCCCGCGGCACGCCTATGCATTGAGACCGGCAGGGGAGATCTCAGGATCCCCCCTGCCGGCTCATGCAGAGCCGGCGCTATCCAAGCGCCGGCTCTGCTCTCAGCCTCCCCTCCCCGGCTCACATGCAGTGAGGGAGGCAGGAGAGGACCGGCGGAGCTATTGCCAGCAGCTCCGCCGGGTTCCTCTCGCGAGATCTGATCGTTGCCGCGGCAACGCTCAGATCTCGCGTGAGTGAACTCTAGCCCTGCGGGGCTAGAGTTCACTCTCCTCTGGACCACCAGGGATGGCAGCAGCAGCAGCAGGATCCCCCCTCCCAGGCATAAGGTAAGAAGGGAGGGGGAATAACTGATCTGCCTCCACCTCCACTGGACCACCAGGGACAAGGAACAAGAATCCCCCCTCCCCACATAAAGTAAGAAGGGAGGGGGGATATTAAATAATGTACCCCCACCTCCACCCCCAACAATCACCCACACACATACACAGCACACACACACACATACACATACACAGCACACACAGACATACACATACACAGCACACCCACAGACATACACAGCACACCCACAGACATACACAGCACCCACAGACATACACAGCACCCACAGACACACAGCACCCACAGACACACATACAGCACCCACACACACATACAGCACCCACACACACATACAGCACCCACACACACATACAGCACCCACACACACATACAGCACCCTCACAAACACAAACAGGACCCTAACACACACACACAAAACACTACCAGTACCCTCACACACAAACAGCACCCTGACACACAGTACATTTACAGCACCCTCACAAGTACACACACACACACACACACACAGCACCCTGACACACAGTACATTCACAGCACCCTCACAAGCACGCACACACAAACACCCTCACCCACATAGTACACTACCAGCACACACACATCACACTAACAGCACCCTCACACAGCTTTGTGTGTGTGTGTATATATGTGTATATATATATACATATACATATATATATATATATATATACGCCGCGTGTGCTTGTGCTTGAGGGTGCACACCCTAATGCAATAGGCTGCACACGCCTATGACCTGCAACCTGTTTAGCACTCTATTCTATTATATCGCCATATGTGTTCCATGCACTCTTGATACATTGGTATACACTGTCTCCGTTAGCCTCGATTTTCGCCAGGATTTTCGAGTCGTGGTTGATCAACGAGATCGGGCGGAAGCTGCCTGGGATAAGATCATCTTTGCCCGGTTTCGGTAAGAGTACGACATCCGCCATAGACATATCCCGGTCCGGAATGCCTCCCTCCATTAGGTCATTAAACCACGACTCCAAGTGGGGAATAAGTTCCTCACGGAAAGTCTTGTAATAGCCGCCCTCAAACCCGTCCGGACCTGGAGCTTTGTTGCCTTTCAACAGTGAAATTGCATCATCTATCTCCTCAGCAGATATGCGTGCTCCAAGGGCGGCAGATTCTGCGCCCCGCAATGTTGGGAGGGAGAGGCGAGACAGGAAGGTACGAGTATTGTCAGCTTCGCGTTGTTGGTCCGAGGCGGTCCCATTGGAGTGGTTGTAAAGATTGGTATAGTACTCCGTAAAAACCTGAGCGATTTCAGTAGGATCTGTACAAAACTTACCTGAAGCGTCTTTGATCCTCGTTATATGCGAATGTCCCTGTCTAGGGCGGAGAGAACTGGCCAACAACGTATCCATTTTATTGGATTTCTCGTAAAAGGTCCTTTTGGACCACGTTATAGCTCTGGCGGTATCGTCTATAAGCGTGTCACGAATCGAGGATCGAAGATTTCGTACGTCCGACAGGTTTCCCGGTGATGGGATAGCCTTATGCTTTTCTTCCGCTTTCCCCAGAGCCTCTAATAGTGATGACAATAGTTGTGATTTACACTTCTTCTTCAGGGAGGCCTCGCGTATCAATATACCCCTAATAACCGCTTTGTGCGCGGTCGAATGCCATCTACCGTATTCCTTGCGAAATAGTCTAGCAGTTCCTTGCGAACAGTTTCAACCACGGCCGGATCTTGCAGTAAAGAGGTGTTTAATTTCCAAGACCACGGAGAAGCTACACATAACTTATCCAAAGTTAGCGTGACCTCAGCGTGGTCCGACCATGTAATGGAGCCAATCGCAGTACCTGAGACTCTGGATGCGGAATAGGAGTTAACTAAGAATAAGTCTATCCTAGAGTAGGTATCGTGGGGCGCTGAGTAGAAGGTGTAATCACGGCTATCAGGGTGGTGTGCTCTCCAGATGTCAATGAGACCTGTACGGCGTAAAAAGGAACTAAGCAATTTGTCTTGGCTGCCCCTCCTATGTGATCGCGGGAGTCCACCGCATAGGCCCCTGTCCACCGCAGGACACGGTGTAGCGTTAAGGTCCCCCCGTACAACTACCATGCCGTGAGGCAAGCCGTTTACCAATTGGGTCATGTTGTCCCAAAAGTCTACAGAGGGGTCGTTGGGGGCATAAATATTTAGGAGGTGGATGGTATGAGAATACAGACTTCCCGATATTAATATAAAGCGCCCGTCCGGGTCAGCCGTAACAGTCCCCACTCGGAATGGGCATCTGTGGTGTATAAGCACCGCTACCCCATTCCGTTTGTTTAGAGCCCTTGCTTCGTGAACAGACCTAAAGGTATGATCCCTGAGGGCAAATATCGCTGAGGTCGGTATATGTGTCTCCTGCAGGAACGCTATATCCGGGTTCATGCGTTTAAGTTCCCTGAACATAAGGCGGCGTTTACTCGGTGCGTTTAGGCCTTTAACATTCAAGGTTAATAATTTCAGAGGCATTGTAGCTTATCAAAGGGGAGGCCCAACCTTCTAAAAATTCTCACCAGGGTCTGAGATAAAAGGAGCGATAAATAAAGTAGTACCGGAGAACAGCCACCTGCACCCCATTGGCCAGAGCATTGCAAGAAGTCACAGCAAAATATATCAGCGTCCCCTCCCAAAGGGATTCTCATGAAGGGGGGAGAGGGAGAGAAAAGAGGAAAAGTAGAAAAAGAGAGAGAGAGCAACATTGAGAACAATCTCCTGGTCTTACCTATAGCCAGGGATAATAGGGGAATATGTTGAAGCTCCTCCAGAGTCCAGAAAAGGCTCCAGAGTAGCAAAAACATAGACCAACGAAAAATGAGCACCCCTAGGGTGCCAATATAAAACTATTCAAGAAAAACTATGTGCATTACGAGACTGCTGGTAACGGTCCGGTCCCCAAGTTCTGTCAGCGAGGGGTCATCTACCCCGCCCCATCAGCCCAGAACCGTGCAATTCCCCGCGCCCACCTCCGCCCCATTTACCAGAAACCGGCAAGCGGGCGGAGGGGGGAAGAACATTTGCAAGGGAACATCCATACAGGACAAAGATCTTCAAGGGCGGGGGGAAGACCCCGAGGGGGAGGGATAGCCCCCAAAACGAGGTCCCCCAGTTTGGAATTACACGTTCCGGGGAGCATCCGCAGGGATGTAGGCATCCGCCCGTCTGCCCCTCGGAACGTGAGTAAGCAAAAAGATACAGAAAATAACAAGCGTGGGATATATGCTATACGAAGGAGAAGGGAAACCCAAACCCTCCCGCAACCCCAGAGGGAATACCGCCCCCCACGTGTAACTTAGAGGCTATATGTTACCGAACAGGCCCAGAACCTATAGTGAGGGATATTACAGAACACACCCAGAGAAGGGGGGGATGTACAAAGCATAGGGCTTGTGTCCCAGCATCGATCGGTCATGGAAAATATGGCCGGGATATATACCGCTATACCCCTCCAGAACCGGGTGTAAACTCTTATGAAGGCCATACCCACCACGAAATCAGATGGGAAAACAAGGCAATATTTAACATTTAGAACATTTAGAACATGTTAAAAAACAATCGTCCCAACCGTACAAAAGACCCCACCCGCCGCCTAGAACAGTCCCGAGGCCCCCGGTATAGGGATTCAAAAGTAAAAAAAAAACATCGAGAAGTAAAAATTAACAATCGCCTGCTGCCGTAGCGATCTCGCAGGGGTTATCAGGTACGACCCTCCATCGCCGTGCAACAGATCTCCCCCCGTCCCCGGGACACAAAAGCGGATAGAAGCCGGGGCTAAACCAAGGGGCCAGTAATGAGATGGATGCGAAGTCCAGCAGAAAACCCTAGCCCGCCCCAAAATGGCGGACCCGCCTGAGGTAGGGAGAGAAGCCGATCTGGTGCAACCCCACCAGGAACCCCAGAAACCCGGGCCAGACCAAAGCAAAAATGAGGAGAAAATAGATAACCCCTGCATCCCGCCCTCCCAAACAACAGGGGCCCACCCGGAAAGGCTCACCGCCTGGATCCGCCGATAGCTAACCCACAGACGCGTTGGAAAGACCGTCCTCACTCGCCAGCCGCATACCATTCACGAGGAAGGGCAGAAAGGACCTCCTCCGTCGCCCTCGGAACTGCAAAGCCCTCCGGAAGACAGATCCCCAGCTCCTTCAGGAAACCCGCCGGATCGCCATCTGCAAACAAAATTTTGGTGCGGCCATCTTTGAAGGCCAGCAACCGAAAAGGGTGACCCCAGGCATACTTAACAGATTCCTGCTGCAAGGGTTCGGTGATAGGGTGCCATTCTCGACGTTTTCGCAGGGTAGCCGTAGTTAAGTCCTGGTTCAGGGCCAGTTCAGCCCCCTTATAGGTAATGGAGCCGTCCCTGCCCCGCTTCATTAAGGCCTCCTTCGTTTGGAAAGACAGGAATTTTATTATGACGTCCCTCGGCCTTCTATCATCCGCCCTTCTGGCACGAATCGCTCGGTGTGCCCGCTCGATGTGCCACAGATGTTCCGGCACGTCGGGGAGGAGCGGCTTAAATATGCCAAAGACCACGTCTATGAGGGACCCCTCTCCCTCCTGTTCCGGGAGGCCTCGGAGACGGACATTGTTCCGTCGCGACCTGTTGCCTAAATCATCGATTGCCGCTTCAGCCGTTAGCAGTTGGGACGTCAGTGTGTTGATCCGGGCAGCAGACTCGTTATGGGCCAAGACTGTGGTTTCCATCCGTTGCTCGAGCGCCGCCGTCGTCGCGCCGAGGGCCTGGATCTCGGCCTTCACTTCAGCTGTATTATGAACAATTTCGGTTGCCAGGTAGGTGCGCACCTCCGACAGTTTGGCCAATATTTGACCAGTGTCCATGTCCGATGCCCCCGCGGCGACACTGCTTCCACCTGCTTCGCGGGTGGCCGCGAACATTTCGGAGACCGATGTAACCGTCTCCGACGGTTTTTTCGCCTGCTTCCTCTGGGCCCTTTTGTCCATCTCGGTTCCCCCACACTGGCACTTAGGATTTAAGTCGAATTTCGGCTGTTGTAGGCTGTTGGCACCGTGGTCACAGCGGAGCTCTACCCGGACACGTCCAGCTCGCTCGGCTGCAAACCACGCCCCCCATAAAAGCACCTTTTAAAGGTCAAACATACAATTGAATACCTGCTCAATTCCCACCGACCCAGCAGCCAAATGGAAGAGTCTGCAGAGTCAGACTGATGCAGAATGAATGAGTTGAATTACCACTATCATCCACTCCTAACGAGAGCAATACAGTATCATCCACTCCTAACGAGCGCAAGACTAACATAACCACTCTAGTGAATGGATAAGAACCCATATGCATGCACTGGAACAAATCTCCAAATTATGGTCGCTCCAGTCCAAATCACTCTACCACTACCCGTTTGATCAGTATTAGATTGCCAAATTAGAAATTCCACTTCTTTTTTAAACTAAAGAACCTCCTTCCTAAAAAGAACTCCACCAATCTGCCAACCCATAGAGTTGCATAAAAACACACAGAAAAGGCCACCTGAAACAGAATTTCCTCCAATGGGGAAACATAAATAGCAGGCAGGATCCCACCTATTTCTCCCAGCAAGTGCACAAATACAGGATGCCTAATGACCGCCATCAGTTTACGTCTCCAACAGTGCAATACCCGCTGAACCACAAATGCTTTAGTCACATTTTCCCCTCACATGACGTGCATTAAGATTGAAAGAGCTGACATACCCTGTTCCACTGAAACGGATGTCCCTTGATGCCGCAAGTCAGAAAGAAAGGCTAAGTGGATACCAACCTACTTTCTGAAGAAGACCAACCAAATTGATTCCACACCGTCTGGTATGCTGCCCAAGACATAGGAGACATAGACCTCTCAATCAAGTCAGTCAAGTTCTGAAACTGAGGTTCCAGAAGCATTCAGGGCCCTCCACAAGCCTCTGCCTCTGGAGTCACCTCCTGAAATTCATCCTACTGGAAGCGAGAAAGAGAATCGGAAAGATATTAGACACACCTGGCACCTGCACCCAAACCAAATATTAAATTCCAAGCAATTGCAGAACCAGCCGTCGCAGTAAGACCCATCCCGGAACAGAACCCAATGATAACTGGTTAAGCGCACTAAGGCTATCTGTACGAAAAAGAACCCGCTTCTTTGCCAAAGCCGAGACCAAGAGCTTGACCGACCCAAAATCGGGAATAGCACCAAAAAGGAATCTGACCACGCCAATGGCCCGCACATCATAGCCCTCAGAAAAAAAGCACCAAAACCAACCAAGCCGCTGCCTCCATGAACAGTTCAAAGGCCAAGTTAGACACAGTTTAACTGTGCCAAAATGTCTGACCATTGTAACCCACGAGGAACAAAACTCCAAACTCCCAAAAGGCGAGTAAAGTTAAAAGGTAAATGAATAGCAACCACAGCCAAGGAAAGTCAGTGACTGAAAGCACGCCCTATAGGCATGACCAGGGGCGGACTGACCGGTCGGGCACTTCGGACATGGTCCGAGGGCCCGGCCGGGAGGGGGGCCCGCCATCAGGGGGCCCACCCACCCCTTTAAATGCTGCAGCCGCCTGAGCGCTCTCTTAAGAGCCTCAGGCGGCTGCAGCTTCTCACTTCCCCTCCCCTGTAACGTGTCAGGATAGGGACAGGGATCCAACACGCAGAGTACAAACAGTAGCCAGATACGTATACCGGACATTAGAATGGCCAGACTAACGTAAGTAGTACAGTATAGAATGGTCAAAGACAAGCCGAGGTTGAGGGTAACAGAAGACAGGTAAGCGAGAGACAAGCCGAATCAAGGGTAACAGAGATAAGCAGAGTAAGGTAAACAAGCCGGGTCAAAACCAAAAGGGATAATAGAATACACAAGCACTGAGTGACTAGAACAAGCTAGAACCACGACAGGGCAATGAGCTAATGAAAGAAGCTCTGTTAAATACCCTGTTCAGAGCAGTAACCACGCCTCCAAGGCGTCCTGATTGGTCCTGCAGCAATTGAGTGACAGGTCGTTCCGGAGGAGTGTCCTGATGACAACTTCCTGCCTAGATGCTGTAAAAGGCAGTCACTCCCTCGCGGTCGGCCTTGCATGACCGGATAGACCGTGGGGAAGGGAGCCATCAGGCCGTCTGGATGGAGGAACAGCTAAGTCTCTTTCGGAGGTAGAGACCACAGGCAGGGCCGGACTGGGAACTAAAATCAGCCCTGGAAAAAAATTCTATACCAGCCCAATAATGCGTCGCGCCAGCATAGTGTGCTGATATAGAGGGTGAAAAAATAACTTCAAATTGAAAACTCTTACTCCAACGAAGGAACGCATATAGGGCTTCAAAATAAACAAAAGAGCGCCTTTATTTTAAGTAGACGTACATTTGCATGTAATCAATGTTTCAGTACAACTACTTTGGCCTATTAAGGACATTTTAGTAATGATACTGAAATGCTGAATGTCTGCAGTTGCACAACTAAAAAAAATGAAGTGATTTGGTTAATTTTGAAGTTCTATGGGTGCGTTCTTCACTTTGAATATGTTATTGTGCATGAGTATGCATCTAGCAACAAGACAGGGCCAATACGTGCTCATTACACACACACACAGATACACACATACACACATACACACATATATGACATTTATGTGTGTATTATGCATATATAAATGTATATTACTATATGTGTAAATATTATAGGCTTAATTATATGTTACTAATACACACATCAATATACATGCATATATATATATATATGTGTGTGTGTGTGTGTGTGTGTGTGTGTGTATTACTGTCAGGATCACATCAATTTACGTCCATTACCTTTACCTTGTTTAGTGTATCTTGTCTCCAATTGTCTCCTTTTTTTTTCCTCTTACAGCAACCCTTGTGCATCTTTTACTTCATCCCAGTCCCTGTTTGTTTCTTTTTACCCTTCTCCAGCCTCTGTATTTCTCTTTCCCCCAGCCCCTTTTGTGTTGTTCTTAGCCCCAGCCACTTTGTCTCTTTCTCCCCTTCCAAATCTCATCTGTGTGTCTCTTTCTAACGCCAGACTCTGTGTGCCTCTTTCTCTTCTCCCAGCCACTCTCTGTCTCTTTTTCCCCAGCCCAGCGTTGCCTCCCACAAATCTTGTGTCACTTTGTTCCCCTTCCCTACTGTATGTCTCTCTGTCCCCCCAACAAACCTTCAGTGTGTCTCTCTTCCCCATCTCCTCCCTGTGTCTCTCTTCCCCATCTCCTCCCTGTGTCTCTCTATTACCCCATATGTCTCTGTGTCCCCCCTTCTCCTGTGTCTCTCTAATACCCCTCTCTTTGTCCCCCCAACCCCTATGTCTCTCTATTACCCCTCTGTCTCTATTACCCCTCTTTGTCCCCCCATCCCCTGTCTCTCTATTACCCCTCTGTCTCTTTGTCGTCGTCCCCCAACCTAATGTCATTCTATTACCCCTCAGTCTCTGTGTCCCCCCTTCCCCTGTGTTTCTATTACCCCTCTATTTGTCTCTCCCCTTTCCCGCTATTTGTCTCCCGCCCTTCCCCTCTATTTGCCCCCCCTCCCCTCTGTTTCTCTCCCCCCTTCCCCTCTATTTCTCTCCCCCTTCCCCTCTATTTGTCCCCCTCCTTCCCCTCTATTATTTGCCCCCTTCCTCTTTATTTGCCCCCCCTTCCCCTCTATTTGTCTCCCCCATCCCCTCTATTTGTCTCCCCCCTTCCCCTCTATTTGCCTCCCCCCTTCCCCTCTATTTGCCTCCCCCATTCCCCTTTATTTGCTCCCCCTTCCCCCTCTATTTGTCTCCCCCCTTCCCCTCTATTTGCCCCCCTTCCCCTCTATTTGTCTCTCCCCCTTCCCCTCTATTTGTCTCCCCCTCCCCTCTATTTGCCACCCTCCCCTCTATTTGCCCCCTTCCCCTGTGTTTCTATTACCCCTCTATTTGTCTCTCCCCTTCCCCTCTAGTTGTTTTCCCTCTATTTCCCCCCCTTCCCCTCTATTTCTCTCCCCCCTTCCCCTCTATTTATCCCCCTTCCCCTCTATTTATCCCCCCTTCCCCTCTATTTGCCCCCCCTTCCCCTCTATTTGTCTCCCCATCCCCTCTATGTGCCTCCCCCTTCCCCTCTATTTGCCCCCCCCTTCCCCTCTATTTGCCCCCATCCCCTCTATTTGTCCCCCCTTCCCCTCTATTTGTCCCCCTCCTTCCCCTCTATTTGTCCCCCTCCTTCCCCTCTATTTCTCTCCCCCCTTCCCCTCTATTTGTCTCCCCCATCCCCTCTATTTGTCTCCCCCCCTTCCCCTCTATTTGCCTCCCCCCTTCCCCTCTATTTGTCTCCCCCCTTCCCCTCTATTTGCCTCCCCCCTTCCCCTCTATTTGCCTCCCCCATTCCCCTTTATTTGCTCCCCCTTCCCCCTCTATTTGTCTCCCCCCTTCCCCTCTATTTGCCCCCCTTCCCCTCTATTTGTCTCTCCCCCTTCCCCTCTATTTGTCTCCCCCCTCCCCTCTATTTGCCCCCCTCCCCTCTATTTGCCCCCTTCCCCTGTGTTTCTATTACCCCTCTATTTGTCTCTCCCCTTCCCCTCTAGTTGTTTTCCCTCTATTTCCCCCCTTCCCCTCTATTTCTCTCCCCCCTTCCCCTCTATTTATCCCCCTTCCCCTCTATTTATCCCCCCTTCCCCTCTATTTGCCCCCCCTTCCCCTCTATTTGTCTCCCCATCCCCTCTATGTGCCTCCCCCTTCCCCTCTATTTGCCCCCCCCCTTCCCCTCTATTTGCCCCCCATCCCCTCTATTTGTCCCCCCTTCCCCTCTATTTGTCCCCCTCCTTCCCCTCTATTTGTCCCCCTCCTTCCCCTCTATTTCTCTCCCCCCTTCCCCTCTATTTGTCCCCCTCCTTCCCCTCTATTTGTCCCCCTCCTTCCCCTCTATTTGCCCCTCCTTCCCCTCTATTTGCCTCCCCCCTTCCCCTCTTTGTCCCCCCATTCCCCTCTATTTGTCCCCCTCCTCTCTATTTGTCCCCTCCTCTCTATTTGCCCCCATTCCCCTCTATTTGCCCCCTTCCCCTCTATTTGCCTCTCCCCCTTCCCCTCTATTTGACTTCCCCCCTCCCCCCTATCTGCCCCCCTTCCTCTCTATTTGCCTCCCCCCTCCCCTCTATTTGCCTCCCCCTTTCCCCTCTTTGTCCCCCCCATTCCCCTCTTTGTCCCCCCCATTCCCCTCTATATGCCCCCCCTCCTCTCTATTTGCCCCCCCCCCTCCTATCTATTTGTCCCCCCCCCCCTTCCCCTTCTGACCTTTTTACAGGAGGACTGAGGGAGGGGGCGGAGCTAACTACCAAGCTCCCTCGCGGTTCCCATAATTCCCAGCTCAGCCACATCATAGAGTAATCCCTACTCTATGATGTGTAGATGCTGGGAATTATGGGAACCGCGAGGGAGCTTGGTAGTTAGCTCCGCCCCCTCCCTCAGTCCTCCTGTGCTGACAGCTATGATGCTGTCAGTATCAGTGAGTGTGCTGCTGCATCGCTTAGGCGGCCGCCCGACACACTCACTGATACTGATAGCATCATAGCTGTCAGCACAGGAGATGGGGCCGCCGGCTGCAAGGTGAGTAATCACCTCAGAGTGTGCAGCCGGACCGGCCACCCGGCGGCACTGACATGCGGCCGGCGGCCGCAATATTCTTGTGCAGCAGGGCTCCATCTCTCCCTCCAGCCCCCCAGGTGCCGCGGCCCACCGGGAAATTTCCCGGTATCCCGGTGGGCCAGTCCGGCCCTGACCACAGGTACCCTGACAGTACCCCCCCTCTCAGATACGCCCACCGGGCGGAATACACCAGGGCGAGAAGGGAATCGAGAGTGAAACTTCTCTCCTCAGGACCATAACCCTTCCAATCGACCAGATATTGCAGTCTCCCCCGGGAGATTCGAGAATCAACGATGGAATTGACCTCATACTCCTCCTGACCCTCCACCTGAACTGAGCGGGGAGGGGCGATCGTGGAGGAGAACCTGTTACATATTAATGGTTTTAGCAAGGAAACATGAAATGAATTAGGAATGCGTAAGGCATTAGGCAACGCTAAACGATACGCAACTGGGTTAATTTGAGACAGTACCCTGTAAGGTCCAATATATCGAGGAGCAAACTTCATGGACGGCACTTTTAACCGAATGTTTCTAGTACTTAACCATACTCTATCGCCTGGAACAAACACCGGTGCTGCCCTTCTACGTTTGTCAGCGTGTTTTTTAACCAGCGTAGAATTGTGCAGAAGGATTTGTCGAGTTTGATCCCACAACTTTCTTAAATTGGCAACATGAACATCCACCGATGGTATCCCTTGAGAAGAAGACTCCGAAGGAAGGATGGAAGGATGAAAGCCATAATTCAAGAAAAAAGGGCTAGAATGCGTAGAATCACAAATGAGATTGTTATGTGCAAACTCCGCCCAAGGAATCAAACCGACCCAATCGTCCTGGTGTTCTGAAACGAAACAACGTAAATATTGTTCAACTTTTTGGTTAGTGCGTTCAGCAGCTCCATTGGACTGAGGATGATAGGCAGAGGAGAAATTCAATTTGATGCCTAGTTGGGAGCAGAATGATCTCCAAAAACGGGAAACAAATTGGGAGCCTCTGTCAGAGACAATCTGGGAAGGTATCCCATGCAAACGGAAAATCTCCCTGGCGAATATCTCCGCTAATTCGGGCGAAGATGGGAGTTTAGGTAAGGGAATGAAGTGAGCCATTTTAGTAAATCTGTCTACCACAGTGAGGATGACAGTCTGCTTTTTAGAGATAGGCAAATCAACAATGAAGTCCATTGCCAGGCAGGACCAAGGCTTTTCAGGAACCTCTAAAGGGTGCAGAAATCCGCATGGAAGCGAATGGGGTAGCTTGGTCTTGGTACAAACTTCACATGCCCCGATGAATTCTTTAATATCCTTGCGTAAGTCAGGCCACCAAAAATCTTTAGAGACCAGCGCATAAGTCTTGCGGATGCCAGGATGCCCAGCCACCTTGCTGTTATGGAGACAGCGTAGCACCTCCAGTTGGAGAGCGGCAGGAACGAAGTGTCGATCCCCAGGGGTCTGTTTGGGTGCCAAATGCTGAAACTTCATGATCTCAGAAAGCAATGGAGAGTGAATCCTGAGATTCGTGTTCGCGATGATATTCCCCTTAGGAACTATGGAGGACAGAAGTGGTTCAGTTATAGTGGATGGTTCATATTGACGAGACAATGCATCGGCTTTAGAGTTCTTAGAACCAGGTCTATACGTAAGTACATAATTAAAGTGAGTGAGGAACAAGGCCCAGCGAGCCTGCCTGGCGGACAAGCGCTTCGCCTCCCCAATATAAGACAAGTTCTTATGATCCGTTAGAATAGTAACAGGGTGTAGTGTCCCTTCCAGTAAATGTCTCCACTCCTTTAAAGCCTTAATGACCGCTAACAGTTCCCTCTCCCCGATGTCATATCTGCTCTCAGGCCCAGAACATTTTTTAGAGAAGAAACCACAAGGGTGTAACGGTTTATCCACCCCTAACCTTTGAGACAGAACAGCCCCAACTCCTGTCTCAGAAGCATCGACCTCGAGCAAGAAAGGCAGAGTCGTATCAGGATGAACTAGAATGGGAGCTGAGGCAAAAAGTTCCTTGAGAGTCTTAAAAGCACCAAGAGCTTCCTCAGACCAGAACTTAGTATCAGCCCCTTGTTTGGTCATATTGGTAATAGGCGCAATGATAGAGGAGTAACCCTTAATGAAGCGCCTATAGTAGTTGGAAAAACCAATAAACCTTTGGATAGCCTTGAGTCCTTTGGGCAAAGGCCAGTCTAAAATAGATTGGAGTTTACCAGGATCCATTTTAAAACCTTCCCCAGAAATCACGTACCCAAGAAAGTCTACCTGAGACTGATCAAAACTGCACTTCTCCAATTTGCAGTATAGGCCATGTTGCAGAAGTTTGTGTAACACCTTTCTGACCTGTCTATGGTGAGTCTCAATCTCCTTAGAGTGTATTAGTATGTCGTCCAGGTAAACAATGACACAATCATGCTGAAACTCCCTAAGTACCTCATTAATCAAATCTTGAAATACTGCAGGAGCATTGCATAGTCCAAATGGCATAACAGTGTATTCGTAATGGCCATACCGGGTATTGAATGCCGTCATCCACTCGTGACCTTGCTGGATTCTCACCAAATTGTAAGCCCCTCTGAGATCTAACTTGGTGAAGATTTTGGAGCCCTTAAGACGATCAAATAACTCGGTAATCAGTGGGATAGGATAGGCATTTCTGACAGTTATTTTATTCAAGCCTCGGTAATCGATACAAGGTCTCAGCGTGCCATCCTTCTTCTTAATGAAAAAGAACCCCGCCCCGGCCGGAGAAGTAGACCTCCTGATAAATCCCTTTTCTAAATTCTCCTGAATATACTCCTCTAGAACCGAGTTTTCCTGAACAGACAAAGGATATACATGGCCCCTCGGAGGCATAATCCCGGGTAGAAGCTTAATTTTACAGTCAAATGACCTGTGTGGCGGCAAAGAATCGGCATTCTTCTTGTCAAACACTGCCCTTAAGTCTAGGTAAAGGTCTGGTATTTGTCTCTCTGTGGACTGAGTAGGATTCTCCTGTATGTTAATATTAGCTAATGGAGAAACCTTGCACAAACACCGATCCTGGCAGCCCTGGCCCCACGAGAGTATCTCCCCTAACTCCCAATCGATAATAGGGTTATGTTCTTTCAACCATGGGTACCCCAGAACTATGGGAACGGAAGGAGACGAAATGAGCAGAAGAGATAAATTCTCCACGTGTAGGATACCAACATTTAACTCAATGGGTATGGTCTCACGAAAGATAACAGGGTCTAGTAGTGGTCTACCATCTATGGCCTCAACGGCCAAGGGTGTCTCCCTTAGCTGAGATGGGAAATTGTTTTTACTAGCAAAGGCTTGGTCGATAAAATTCTCAGCAGCACCGGAATCTATCAAAGCCATAGCCCTTACTACTTCCCTCCCGCAAGTTAAGGAAACTGGTAGCAGAAGCCTGTGATCTTTATAATTAGGAGTAGAGGACAAAATAGAAACACCCAAGGCCTGTCCTCTAGAGAGACTTAGGTGCGAGCGTTTCCCGGGTGGTTAGAACAATTCGAGAGTAAATGACCCTTAGCTCCACAATACATACACAAACCCTCTCTTCTCCTGTACTGTCTTTCCTCCTCAGAGAGGCGGGTATATCCTATCTGCATAGGTTCAGGAAGCAAAGATACCGTGGAGTCAGGACTTGGAAAAGCGGGGGCTAACCTAAAAGAAGGTCTCCGGTTCCTCTCTCGAGTGTTCTGTCTCTCTCTTAAACGTTCATCTATACGAGAGATGAACGAAATTAAATCCTCTAAATTCTCAGGGAGTTCTCTGGTAGCAACCTCATCAAGGATTACTTCAGATAAGCCATTCAAAAATACATCCATATACGCCTGCTCATTCCACCTGACTTCTGACGCCAGAGACCTGAACTCTAGTGCATAATCCACCAGTGTTTGGTTCTCCTGTTTCAGACGCAACAGTAATCTGGCTGCATTAACCTTTCTACCTGGAGGGTCAAATGTTCTTCTAAAAGCAGTTACAAAGGCGTTATAGTTATAAACTAATGGGTTATCGTTCTCCCATAATGGGTTGGCCCATCTCAGAGCTTTCTCAATAAGTAGGGTGATAATAAATCCTACCTTTGCCCTATCTGTAGGATAAGAGCGAGGTTGCAATTCAAAGTGGATACTAATTTGGTTTAAGAAACCACGACACTTCTCAGGAGCCCCACCATAGCGTACTGGGGGGGTAATGCGAGAAGAAGCACCCACTGTGGCTACCTCTAGACCTGAACCGACAGGAGAAACAGGGGTATTACGTATCTCCTCTGGTGGGTTATTGGCACGAGATAATAGAGCCTGTAGCGTAAGCGCCATCTGATCCATTCTGTGATCCATGGCTTCAAACCTAGGATCAGGAGAAGCCAGCTGACTGTTTGTACTTGCAGGATCCATTGGCCCTGTCGTAATGTCAGGATCGGGACAGGGATCCAACACGCAGAGTACAAACAGTAGCTAGATACGTATACCGGACCTTAGAATTGCCGGACTAACGTAAGTAGTACAGTATAGAATGGTCAAAGACAAGCCGAGGTTGAGGGTAACAGAAGACAGGTAAGCGAGAGACAAGCCGAATCAAGGGTAACAGAGATAAGCAGAGTAAGGTAAACAAGCCGGGTCAAAACCAAAAGGGATAATAGAATACACAAGCACTGAGTGACTAGAACAAGCTAGAACCACGACAGGGCAATGAGCTAATGAAAGAAGCTCTGTTAAATACCCTGTTCAGAGCAGTAACCACGCCTCCAAGGCGTCCTGATTGGTCCTGCAGCAATTGAGTGACAGGTCGTTCCGGAGGAGTGTCCTGATGACAACTTCCTGCCTAGATGCTGTAAAAGGCAGTCACTCCCTCGCGGCCGGCCTTGCATGACCGGATAGACCGTGGGGAAGGGAGCCATCAGGCCGTCTGGATGGAGGAACAGCTAAGTCTCTACCTCTTTCGGAGGTAGAGACCACAGGTACCCTGACATAACGTGGCCGAGCTGCACTCCGGTCCGCGGTGCCGGCCGGAGTGATAGGAAGGTGCATTGTGCACCTTCCTGTCAGTCCGGCCGGGTACAGGAAACAGAAACTCCTGTTCCGCGCGGAACAGGAGTTTCTGTTTCCTGTACCCGGCCGGACTGACAGGAAAGTGCACAATCAGTGTGCACCTTCCTATCACTCCGGCCGGGCACCGTGGACCGGAGAGCAGCTCGGCCACGCTACAGGGGAGGGGGTAAGAACAAAGAGGGAGGGGGGGGGTGGGTAAGAACAAAGAGGGAGGGAGGGGGTGGGTAAGAACAAAGAGGGGGGGTAAGAACAAAGGGGGGTGGGTAAGAACAAGGGGGGGTAAGAACAAAGAGGGAGGGGGGTAAGAACAAAGAGGGGGTAAGAACAAAGAGGGAGGGGGGATAAGAACAAAGAGGGAGGGGGGGATAAGAACAAAGAGGGAGGGGGGATAAGAACAAAGAGGAGGGGGGATAAGAACAAAGAGGGAGGGGGTAAGAACAAAGAGGGGGGTAAGAAGAAAGAGGGGGTAAGAAGAGAAAGGGAGGGGGGTAAGAAGAAAGAGGAGGGGGTAAGAAGAAAGAGGGGGGTAAGAAGAAAGAGGGGGGTAAGAAGAGAGAGGGAGGGGGTAAGAAGAGATAGGGAGGGGGGTAAGAAGAGAGAGGGGGGTAAGAAGAGAGGGATTGGGAGTAAGAAGAGAGAGAGGGAGGAGTAAGGAGAGAGAGGGGGGAGTAAGAAGAGAGGGGGGAGTAAGAAGGGGGTAAGAAGAGGGGGAGGTGGAGTAAGAAGGGAGGAGGGGAGTAAGAAGAAGGGGAGGGGGGAGTAAAAAGAGGAAGGGGGAGTAAGAAGAGGGGGAGGGGGAGTAAGAAGAGGGGGGAGTAAGAAGAGGGGGGAGGGGGGTAAGAAGTGGGGGGAGTAAGAAGAGGGGGGTTAGAAGAGGGGGTGTTAGAAGAGGGGGTAGGGGGGAGTAAGAAGAGGGGGTAGGGGGGAGTAAGAAGAGGAGGGAGGGGGTAAGAAGAGGGGGGAGGGGGTAAGAAGAGGGGGGAGGGGGTAAGAAGAGGGGGGGGAGTAAGAAGAGGGGGGAGTAAGAAGAGGTGGGAGTTAGAAGAGCGGGAGAGTAAGAAGGGGGAGTAAGAAGAGGGGGGAGTAAGAAGAGGTGGGTGTAAGAAGAGGGGGAGTAAGAAGAGGGGGAGAGTAAGAAGGGGGAGTAAGAAGAGGGGGAGGGGGGAGTAAGAAGAGGGGGAGAGTAAGAAGGGGGTAAGAAGAGAGTGAGGGAGGAGTAAGAAGAGGGGGGAGTAAGAAGGGGGTAAGAAGAGGGGGAGAGGAGGTAAGAAGAGGGGGAGGGGGGAGTAAGAGGAGGGCAATTGCCCCCTCCCCTGTCCACAGGCACCGTGCGGGCAGCCGGCAGGGGAGGGAGGAAGAGAGGACCCGGGAGCTCAGCCTTCAGCTCCTCTGGGTCCTTCTTGCGCAAGCACAGATCGTTGCCGCGGTTACCACGGCAACGTTACGGCTCTTGCAAGAGTAAACTCTAGCCCTGGAGCTACGGGCTAGAGTTCACTCTCAACACTGTGACCACCAGGGATTCCTGGTGGTCGCAGTGGTGAGAGTGAACTCTAGCCCCATAAACACACTGCCCCCACACACCATACACATTCACACACTGCCCCCCATACACCCACACACACCATACACATTTACACACATTGCCTCACACACACACACACACACATACACTGCCCACCCATACACACACAGCCCCCCATACTAACATTGCCACACACATACACAGCCCCCTCATACACACATTGCCCCACACACCCTACACATTCACACACTACACCCCCTCACACATTGCACCACTGCTCCAATACCCAACTACAGCCTCATATCCCAGCAGACCCCAGGTAAGTTGTCAAACTGTTCTTAAACGGTTTGACTACTTACTCTGAAAGGGGGGCCCGGCCCTCCTGGCACCATAACGAATACACAGAGCAGTAGTGGTTATTGTGCATGGATTATTTCTTTGAATAATCTACAAGTGCCCCAGTAGCCAGCAAGCCCACAGGCCGGCCAGCCAGCCAGCCCACAGGCTGGGCAGTAGCCAGCCACCCAGCCCACAGGCCACCAGTTAGGCTTACAGCCAGCAAGCCCACAGCCTGCCAACCGCAGCCAGCAAGCCACAGCCTGCCAGCCGCAGCCAGCAAGCCCACAGCCTGCCAGCCGCAGCCAGCAAGCCCACAGCCTGCCGGCAGTAGCCAGCAAGCCCACAGCCTGCCAGCAAGCCCACAGCCTGCCAGCCGCAGCCAGTAAGCCCACAGCCTTCCAGCAAGCCCACAGACTGCCACCCAGCAACAGTAATTAAGGTAAGAGGAGCCAACTTGGCCTAGGTATCAGCGAGCTATGTTGTGTTGCTATATTGTGAATAGGAACCAGAGTGTTGGAGAGACCCCCCCTCCAGGCCCCATTAGACTCCATTGTAGTCTCTAATGGGACCTGGAGGAAATTATTTCTAACACACTCTGAGATAGCCTCTGCTAGAATACTCCCCCCCTACATGGCCCATTAGCCCTCAATTGTAGTCTCTACTGGGGCCTGGAGGCGACTGTTTCCAGCAGGGACACTGAGATGGCCTCTGTTAGAAAGACCCCCTTCCAAGCCTATTAGACTCCATTGTAGTCTCTAATAGGGCCTGGAGGAGATTCTTTCTAACACACTCTCTAAAGGACACTGAGATAGCCTCTGCTATAAAGACCCCCCTCCATGGCCCATTAGCCCTCAATTGTAGTCTCTACTGGGGCCTCGAAGGGATTATTGCACTTTTGTTCCTTGTGTCTAAAGATTGTGTAGGGTGTGGCTGGAGGCGGTGCATGGAGGCGGGACATGGGTGGCGCTTGCTGCGGAGTATGGGTGGGGCCTGTAAGGGGGCCCTTGATTTATTTTGCCCGGGGGCCCTGAGGGTTCTCAGTCCGCCCCTGGGCATGACTTACAGCCAAAATTCAAATGACCCTGTAGGGATTGCAGAATATAGCCCAATAGGGAGCACCTCGAACCTGATCCACTAGAAATGACAACCTGAAGCTTGGTCTCCGGCAAGTGAAACACTTTATTAGCCAACGGTATCTAAATCCCCAGGATGAAATATTTGTACTAGGGCCCTCCGTTTTCTCCTCAGCCTCTGGAACCCCAAAATCCACCATATCCCTATGAAAGTGGAACAACAAGTCCATACAAACCTGAGAACCCGACTAGTGCAGAAGACATGGACAAATCGCTACACTGTGAGGAATTAACCAGACTGACATGAAGTCGTCGAGATAGTAAAGGAGGGAAGAACAGCCCGCCATGATCCGTTCCAACAAGGAACTGAATGTCAGGGTACCTGTGGTCTCTACCTCCGAAAGAGGTAGAGACTTAGCTGTTCCTTCATCCAGACGGCCTGATGGATCCCTTCCCCACGGTCTATCCGGTCATGCAAGGCCGGCCGCGAGGGAGTGACTGCCTTTTACAGCATCTAGGCAGGAAGTTGTCATCAGGACACTCCTCCGGAACGACCTGTCACTCAATTGCTGCAGGACCAATCAGGACGCCTCGGAGGCGTGGTTACTGCTCTGAACAGGGTATTTAACAGAGCTTCTTTCATTAGCTCATTGCCCTGTCGTGGTTCTAGCTTGTTCTAGTCACTCAGTGCTTGTGTATTCTATTATCCCTTTTGGTTTTGACCCGGCTTGTTTACCTTACTCTGCTTATCTCTGTTACCCTTGATTCGGCTTGTCTCTCGCTTACCTGTCTTCTGTTACCCTCGACCTCGGCTTGTCTTTGACCATTCTATACTGTACTACTTACGTTAGTCCGGCCATTCTAAGGTCCGGTATACGTATCTGGCTACTGTTTGTACTCTGCGTGTTGGATCCCTGTCCCGATCCTGACATTACGACAGGGCCAATGGATCCTGCAAGTACAAACAGTCAGCTGGCTTCTCCTGATCCTAGGTTTGAAGCCATGGATCACAGAATGGATCAGATGGCGCTTGCGCTACAGGCTCTATTATCTCGTGCCAATAACCCACCAGAGGAGATACGTAATACCCCTGTTTCTCCTGTCAGTTCAGGTTTTAGAGGTAGCCACAGTGGGTGCTTCTTCTCGCATTACCCCCCCAGTACGCTATGGTGGGGCTCCTGAGAAGTGTCGTGGTTTCTTAAACCAAATTAGTATCCACTTTGAATTGCAACCTCGCTCTTATCCTACAGATAGGGCAAAGGTAGGATTTATTATCACCCTACTTATTGAGAGAGCTCTGAGATGGGCCAACCCATTATGGGAGAACGATAACCCATTAGTTTATAACTATAACGCCTTTGTAACTGCTTTTAGAAGAACATTTGACCCTCCAGGTAGAAAGGTTAATGCAGCCAGATTACTGTTGCGTCTGAAACAGGAGAACCAAACACTGGTGGATTATGCACTAGAGTTCAGGTCTCTGGCGTCAGAGGTCAAGTGGAATGAGCAGGCGTATATGGATGTATTTTTGAATGGCTTATCTGAAGTAATCCTTGATGAGGTTGCTACCAGAGAACTCCCTGAGAATTTAGAGGATCTAATTTCGTTCATCTCTCGTATAGATGAACGTTTAAGAGAGAGACAGAACACTCGAGAGAGGAACCGGAGACCTTCTTTTAGGTTAGCCCCCGCTTTTCCAAGTCCTGACTCCACGGTATCTTTGCTTCCTGAACCTATGCAGATAGGGTATACCCGCCTCTCTGAGGAGGAAAGACAGTACAGGAGAAGAGAGGGTTTGTGTATGTATTGTGGAGCTAAGGGTCATTTACTCTCGAACTGTTCTAACCGCCCGGGAAACGCTCGCACCTAAGTCTCTCTAGAGGACAGGCCTTGGGTGTTTCTATTTTGTCCTCTACTCCTAATTATAAAGATCACAGGCTTCTGCTACCAGTTTCCTTAACTTGCGGGAGGGAAGTAGTAAGGGCTATGGCTTTGATAGATTCCGGTGCTGCTGAGAATTTTATCGACCAAGCCTTTGCTAGTAAAAACAATTTCCCATCCCAGCTAAGGGAGACACCCTTGGCCGTTGAGGCCATAGATGGTAGACCACTACTAGACCCTGTTATCTTTCGTGAGACCATACCCATTGAGTTAAATGTTGGTATCCTACACGTGGAGAATTTATCTCTTCTGCTCATTTCGTCTCCTTCCGTTCCCATAGTTCTGGGGTACCCATGGTTGAAAGAACATAACCCTATTATCGATTGGGAGTTAGGGGAGATACTCTCGTGGGGCCAGGGCTGCCAGGATCGGTGTTTGTGCAAGGTTTCTCCATTAGCTAATATTAACATACAGGAGAATCCTACGCAGTCCACAGAGAGACAAATACCAGACCTTTACCTAGACTTAAGGGCAGTGTTTGACAAGAAGAATGCCGATTCTTTGCCGCCACACAGGTCATTTGACTGTACAATTAAGCTTCTACCCGGGACTATGCCTCCGAGGGGCCATGTATATCCTTTGTCTGTTCAGGAAAACCCGGTTCTAGAGGAGTATATTCAGGAGAATTTAGAAAAGGGATTTATCAGGAGGTCTTCTTCTCCGGCCGGTGCGGGGTTCTTTTTCATTAAGAAGAAGGATGGCACGCTGAGACCTTGTATCGATTACCGAGGCTTGAATAAAATAACTAAAATAACAGAAATGCCTATCCTATCCCACTGATTACCGAGTTATTTGATCGTCTTAAGGGCTCCAAAATCTTCACCAAGTTAGATCTCAGAGGGGCTTACAATTTGGTGAGAATCCAGCAGGGTCACGAGTGGATGACGGCATTCAATACCCGGTATGGCCATTACGAATACACTGTTATGCCATTTGGACTATGCAATGCTCCTGCAGTATTTCAAGATTTGATTAATGAGGTACTTAGGGAGTTTCAGCATGATTGTGTTATTGTTTACCTGGACGACATACTAATACACTCTAAGGAGATTGAGACTCACCATAGACAGGTCAGAAAGGTGTTACACAAACTTCTGCAACATGGTCTATACTGCAAATTGGAGAAGTGCAGTTTTGATCAGTCTCAGGTAGACTTTCTTGGGTACGTGATTTCTGGGGAAGGTTTTAAAATGGATCCTGGTAAACTCCAATCTATTTTAGACTGGCCTTTGCCCAAAGGACTCAAGGCTATCCAAAGGTTTATTGGTTTTTCCAACTACTATAGGCGCTTCATTAAGGGTTACTCCTCTATCATTGCGCCTATTACCAATATGACCAAACAAGGGGCTGATACTAAGTTCTGGTCTGAGGAAGCTCTTGGTGCTTTTAAGACTCTCAAGGAACTTTTTGCCTCAGCTCCCATTCTAGTTCATCCTGATACGACTCTGCCTTTCTTGCTCGAGGTCGATGCTTCTGAGACAGGAGTTGGGGCTGTTCTGTCTCAAAGGTTAGGGGTGGATAAACCGTTACACCCTTGTGGTTTCTTCTCTAAAAAAATTTCTGGGCCTGAGAGCAGATATGACATCGGGGAGAGGGAACTGTTAGCGGTCATTAAGGCTTTAAAGGAGTGGAGACATTTACTGGAAGGGACACTACACCCTGTTACTATTCTAACGGATCATAAGAACTTGTCTTATATTGGGGAGGCGAAGCGCTTGTCCGCCAGGCAGGCTCGCTGGGCCTTGTTCCTCACTCACTTTAATTATGTCCTTACGTATAGACCTGGTTCTAAGAACTCTAAAGCCGATGCATTGTCTCGTCAATATGAACCATCCACTATAACTGAACCACTTCTGTCCTCCATAGTTCCTAAGGGGAATATCATCGCGAACACGAATCTCAGGATTCACTCTCCATTGCTTTCTGAGATCATGAAGTTTCAGCATTTGGCACCCAAACAGACCCCTGGGGATCGACACTTCGTTCCTGCCGCTCTCCAACTGGAGGTGCTACGCTGTCTCCATAACAGCAAGGTGGCTGGGCATCCTGGCATCCGCAAGACTTATGCGCTGGTCTCTAAAGATTTTTGGTGGCCTGACTTACGCAAGGATATTAAAGAATTCATCGGGGCATGTGAAGTTTGTACCAAGACCAAGCTACCCCATTCGCTTCCATGCGGATTTCTGCAAAAGCCTTGGTCCTGCCTGGCAATGGACTTCATTGTTGATTTGCCTATCTCTAAAAAGCAGACTGTCATCCTCACTGTGGTAGACAGATTTACTAAAATGGCTCACTTCATTCCCTTACCTAAACTCCCATCTTCGCCCGAATTAGCGGAGATATTCGCCAGGGAGATTTTCCGTTTGCATGGGATACCTTCCCAGATTGTCTCTGACAGAGGCTCCCAATTTGTTTCCCGTTTTTGGAGATCATTCTGCTCCCAACTAGGCATCAAATTGAATTTCTCCTCTGCCTATCATCCTCAGTCCAATGGAGCTGCTGAACGCACTAACCAAAAAGTTGAACAATATTTACGTTGTTTCGTTTCAGAACACCAGGACGATTGGGTCGGTTTGATTCCTTGGGCGGAGTTTGCACATAACAATCTCATTTGTGATTCTACGCATTCTAGCCCTTTTTTCTTGAATTATGGCTTTCATCCTTCCATCCTTCCTTCGGAGTCTTCTTCTCAAGGGATACCGTCGGTGGATGTTCATGTTGCCAATTTAAGAAAGTTGTGGGATCAAACTCGACAAATCCTTCTGCACAATTCTACGCTGGTTAAAAAACACGCTGACAAACGTAGAAGGGCAGCACCGGTGTTTGTTCCAGGCGATAGAGTATGGTTAAGTACTAGAAACATTCGGTTAAAAGTGCCGTCCATGAAGTTTGCTCCTCGATATATTGGACCTTACAGGGTACTGTCTCAAATCAACCCAGTTGCGTATCGTTTAGCGTTGCCTAATGCCTTACGCATTCCTAATTCATTTCATGTTTCCTTGCTAAAACCATTAATATGTAACAGGTTCTCCTCCACGATCGCCCCTCCCCGCTCAGTTCAGGTGGAGGGTCAGGAGGAGTATGAGGTCAATTCCATCGTTGATTCTCGAATCTCCCGGGGGAAACTGCAATATCTGGTCGATTGGAAGGGTTATGGTCCTGAGGAGAGAAGTTGGGTACCTCAGGAGGAGGTGCATGTGTTATGGTACTTTTTGAAAGTAAACCAAAATGTTCAAATGTCTATCTGTTCCTGTCCAAATCAATAAAATTAAATTGCGTATATACGCTGAAGTAATTAAGTCTGACACACAAGGTTCAGGTTAAAATAACTTCGAGAAAGTTTATTGGCAAGTGCAGTAAAGCGGGCGCGCAGGCCCTTTTAAGAGACATTTTGCGTCATCATTGATTATTAGAATATCAGCAAATAAACATCATCAATTGGATTAATTGTTAAGTGACGGGGTTAGTGTCTTACCTATTGGTTCGTAAAATTAAGAGGTTAGTCCCGTGCCCACCCATCAGAGGTGGGATTATTCTGGACACGGGTGGGGATGAGGGGGTCCTGAGCGTCATTTTACACGGTCAATGATATCAGGCTTCATGTCCAGGTGCAAGGTCTCTTATGAATAGAACATTTCATTACTACTGTGTTCTCGTGGCCTTCAAACTATACTATCTTACAAGTCCTAAGGAGTAGCCGACAAGTCTTAAGGAGTAGCCAGCCCCTCCTGGTACTTGTCCTTGCAGGAAAACACAGTCTTTGTCTACTGTACTAATTGGGTTGAGAAGTTCAGTCACGTAATGTAGTTTTAAAATGAACAAGTTAAGTCATGAGGACAAGATGGAGGATTGAAGAAGTCAGGTTAGGAGGACAAAATGGAGGAAGAAGTCACAGTATAAAGTTAAAATGGAGTTAGTACAATAATTCAATACAAGTACAATAATAATTTTTAATAATTCCACATCAGTCCCCCCTATGAAATGTTAGATTCTAAGAGATAAAACTTTATTATGTTAGTATCAGAAGACGTGTTAACCCAAAGGCACAGAAACCCCGTGGCCGCTAGCTAGGTGTTACTGCAAAGTGCAAGTCTGTCCCTAGAACTGACCCTAATAGGCTAACTCATCCATCAGTATGGCTCTCGAACACTTCACACCCACGGGTATCCCATGGCAGCTAACCCACCACTTCTCCACACGGGGCCTTTACCATTCACTGACAGATGCTGTCCCTAATCTAGTCCCTTCCTAGAATTCCTGCACTTTATCAACAAAAGGGATAATTTGCAGCGGCAGACAGGGTGAGTTGATGTCTTGGAATTCTTGGTCATCAACTTCGAGATGGGTCAAAGTGGGTGCTGCTTGGTCAACAGTCTTCATGAGGGATTTTCTCAGACATGGGAGGACACAACAAAAGAGAAGAGCAAAAATAAAAAGAAAAATTAGTATAGCCATACCAATCTGCATTAAAGCCTTTTGCCATCCTGTCATCCAACCAAACCATCTTTCCCAGGGATCTTTTATCCCAGAATTCCTTTTTAACTCTTCAGACAGGTCATTTAATTTTTCTATGGCTAGTGTGACTTTACCATTAGGGCCTGTGTTTTCTGGGATGTAGGTACAACATGTCATGGTGTCGGGCAAAATTTTACAAACCCCTCCTTTTTCGGCTAAGATCATATCTAGGGCCATTCTATTCTGGAAAGTCATTTGGGATGTGGCCTGCAACTGTTCGGCCAACCCCTGGAGGGCGTCTCTGGTGTAATTAACAAAACGCTGTTGGTTATAATAAATGTAATTTATCCAATTTAAATTCTTGTTTGCGGTAACTATGGTAAAAATTGATTCAAATCCTGCAGCAACTTCATCCCTTGCTTTAAACTCATTGGGCACCCCCCTGGGCACTCCAATGGCATCAATATACACATGAGGATCAAAACTTCCTTTCACTGGGGCGTCACGTTTAACCTTAGTGTGGCTGGACTCATGGGTGTTGAGGTGTGTGTCAGAGATAATGTGTATAGGCATAATGGCCTTAGTCAAAGTACACTCCCCCCACCATTCCGTGTCCATTCTGGATCTTAGCTGTAAATCCCCACACAACCAGTAAATGTCTCCTAGTGACCTAGTGTGATGTTGCAGCAAGCGTACAGGGACAGTTCTGTATGTAGCACAATAACCTTTGGAAAAGTTACCTACAAATTTACCAATACCATCGTACATGGCATAGCAAGTGTAATTACCTTTATATACGGTAATACCATCAGGGGGTTTGACATCTTTGGCTAGAAGAGGATACTCCTTTGTCCATGCAATGCATATGGACCTGTTAAAATTATAGTGATAGGCAAAAAGGCTTAAAACACATTCTTCTATATCTACGGGTAGGATTAAAGGTACGGTACCCAGGTGAGGCCGGGCACCGCCACACACATAACATGCAGTTCTATTATGCTTATTAGCATTATATTTCATCCATTCTAACCATAAATTTACATCATTAAAACCTGTTTCAGCGGCCATGGTATCTTCAAAGGTGGGGTTAGCAATGGCCATCATGTCCTGAAAGGTCTGGATATGAGGTTTTAATGGATTAGGGACCATATGGGTGGCCCCTTGCCACTCAGAAGAGTTGCACATATCTTTGAGGTAGAAATGCCCTAATTTCTGGTAGGAACCTCTTTTCCAATACATTCCCATCACATACTGGTCTGCATCTGTTGGACTTGGATGCTCAATGTTAAGGATTAATTTCATTGGTGTGCTCCCCCCAGGCTTTCTTAAAGTCATTCTCTGGAGAAGCGATCTACCATGATCATCTACTTTAGCTACGGCACTTTTTGGTTTGTAACCCCAGGCAGGCCCGGCATTCCATCCCGCCGCCCCCCAATGGTCACAATTGTGCCCCCATTGCTTGTCAACTACACAAACATATGGGTCTTTCGAATGAGGGATATCTCTATAGATGCTCTGGATTTGTGGTGTGGGAAATGGGCATTCTACAATATCACAGTAGTCGAAGGTATAAGTAGCCACCTGGGTGCATGATGAATTATACCAGAAGGTGTACCCACTAATATCTTTAGTAATGGCTACTTGCTGGGCCTTCATAAGGCTAATTAAGGAGAAGATGTACCAGAGATACATGTTTGTGCGATATTCGCTTCCTCTGGGGCAGGAGATTTCTTGCAGTGGGAAGCGTGGATCCAGTTTGGCCTACCGGCCACTTTGACGGAGGTTGCGGTAATCAGGAGAACTTGGAATGGACCGTCAAATCTCGGTTCTAGGGTGTTTTTCCGCACAAACTTCTTGACCAGGACCCAATCTCCGGGAAGTAGGTTATGGGAACCTGTATCCAATTCGGGATCTGGAATTGAAGAGAAAACTTGGGCATGTATTTTGTTTAGGACACTTGCAAGTTCAGTTACATAGTTTACTAAAACATCTGATTGGAGTTGCAACTGCTGCGGATAATAACAACCTAGCCTGGGTGCTGTCCCAAATAGAACCTCATATGGGGACAGTGAATGCTTCCCTCTAGGTGTGTATCTAACGCTAAATAAAGCTATTGGTAGGCTTTTTGGCCAGGGCATCTTTGTTTCTTGTGACATTTTTAACATTCTGGTTTTTAGAGTGCCATTCATGCGCTCCACTTTACCACTACTTTGTGGGTGGTAAGGGGTGTGGAAGGCTAGAGTCACCCCTAGAGCAGTCCAAATTTCTTTAGTCACTGTTGCTGTAAAGGCTGGGCCTTGGTCACTTTCAATGACTTCTGGAAGTCCGAACCTACATACTATCTCGGTAAGTAGGCGTCTTGCGGTTGTTTTTGCAGTGATATTGGCCACTGGGTATGCCTCTGGCCATCCTGAGAACATGTCCACTATAACTAGTGCATATTCATGGGGCCCACTCTTGGGCATTTGGATGTGGTCAATTTGAATTCGCTGGAAGGGGTACATGGGCTTTGCCAGGTGTTTTGCAGGCACCTTAACTGGTTTTCCTGGATTGCATTTTGCACAAATGACACAGGCTTTGCAGAAGTTGCTGATCAATGTTGTGATTCCAGGTGCTTCATAATACTTCTGTATGAGGGCGGCCATCAGTTCTTTTGACAGGTGTGCAGGCCCATGTGCCCATTGGACCACTGCTGGGTACAAATTTCTGGGAAGACAAAATTTGAAGTTGTTGTAATATATTCCGTCCCTTTGGACAGCTCCTTTCTTTTTCCATTTCTGGATTTCCTCAGGAGTGACTGCAGCTTGCTGTTCTTGTAAAATTCGCAAATCAGTAGGAAGAGTTTGCAGAGCAAAAATAGGGACTTCTTCTTCTTCTTGTCCGGACACTTCTTCATCCACTTCCTGCAGATCCCTGGCCGCTAGCTTAGCAGCTTGATCAGCCAAATGGTTGCCCTTTGCTTCATCTGTATCCAATTTCCCATGGGCCTTGACTTTCAAAACGGCCACTTCTTTGGGGAGTAGGAGGGCATCCATTAGCTCCTTGATTGCAGTGCTGTGTTTGACTGGTGTACCGGCGGTGGTAAGAAATCCTCTTGTCTTCCAAATTAGGCCGAAGTCATGTGCCACACCCAGAGCATATCTTGAATCTGTATAGATGTTGGCACGTTTTCCCTCGGAAATTTTGCATGCTGAAGTCAGAGCCTGTAATTCAGCTTCTTGCGCAGACATTGCTGGCGGTAAGGATGATGATTTGATAACTTCATCTGTTGTGGTTACGGCATATCCTGTGTGATATGTTCCTCCTTCATCGGCATATTTTGATCCGTCCACAAACAGGGTAAGATCCGGATCTGGTAATGGATTCTCATGCACAGTTGGTAAGTGCACTGTTTCCATTTTCATCTGTTCAAAACAGTCATGAGGTGTTTCTGGGTCATAATCATTCTTTATGACCAGATCTTGAAATTCCTTTTCCAGGAAATGGCGTGGCCATGCTTCTAGGAGGTCAGTTGTTGGGTATTTGACAATACCATTTTCCTGTAGCTGTTCTTCATTCATGGTGGCCCATAGTTTTGCCATGGGCCCAAGATCATTCCATGACCTTGTCTTCAACTTGGTAACAGGAATATGTGGGATAGCAGTATCCCAATGACGGTAAAGGTAGTTAAGTTGTTGAGGTAGCTGGATCAAGACCATGCTATTGCCTTCAGAGTCACAATAGAAGTCTTGTGCAGTGAGCTTTACATCGGTCCAGTGGTAAAGCTCATCTTCATAGCAAGGTTCAGGAGTAATGTTCGGCTTGTACCACATGGTGCAGAAGGCGTAATCCGGGCCTTCACAAAGAGGTGTCTCATCTTCATGAAATGACAAATGTGGATGCATGACTTTCTTGATACATCCACAGAGCAGGTAGATGTAGGTTTCATCTGTGATAAATCCATAATAGATACCCCCCTCAGGGAGTGGAAGAAGAGTGGACGGATTAAGCACTTGACATCTTTGGATGGAAATGTTGTCAGGCAAGAGAAGATGACACTGTAGGCGCAGGTGTCTGGCTGGAGACACGTGCTTAAGCTGGACTTGGTTGACAATAGCAGAGATGTCATGAGGGGCCAAAACAACCAGAGGGTGGCCAAGGACCAGGTCTGAGGTTCTTTCTATGAGTTCCCTCGCAGCAAAAACGGCCCTGAGACAGGAAGGAGTCCCTCTGGCCACAACGTCCAGTTGACATGAGAAATATCCAATAGGCCGCTGGCGACCTCTTAAGTCATTAGTTTGGGTGAGAACTCCTGTTGCATGGCCTTGTCTTTCAGAGACGAATAATTTGAAAGGTTTGGAATAGTCAGGTAGGCCCAAGGCAGGAGCAGAAGCAATGGCCCGTTTGAGAGCATTGAAATTGTCCAGAGCTTCAGCGGCCAGACAGAATGGGTCAGACTTAAGAGCATCATAGAGAGGTTGCATGAGCAGAGAGGCTTCTGGGATCCATGCTCTGCAGTAGGAAATGAGGCCCAAGAAGGCATGAAGAGACTTAGAAGTCCTTGGAGGCGGAATATCCAGCACAGCTCTTACCCGGTCCCGAGTAAGATGTCTGGTACCTTGAGATAGGCAATGTCCAAGGAAAATTACTGAAGGTTGGCAGAATTGTAGCTTGATAAGCGAAGCTTTGCATCCTTGTTCTGCCAAATAGCAAAGGAGACTAAGTGAGCAATTTTCAGTAGTGGGTATATCATCTCCACAGAGTAACAAATCATCCACATACTGGAGCAGAACAACTTCTGGATGCTCGGCTTGCCATGGATCAAGGATGGTACCCATGGCCTTTGCAAATTGGCTTGGAGAATTTTGTGCCCCCTGGGGCATGACAGTCCAGGTATATTGTTGCATCTCATGAGTGAAAGCAAACAGGTATTGACAGGAAGGGTCCAGCGGGACACTGAAAAAGGCATTGGCCAGGTCAATGACTGTGAAGAATTTTGCAGATGGTGGGACTCCAGAGAGCAGAGTATGAGGATTTGGTACAAGAGGGGTATCCAGGACGGTAGCTTCATTAACAGCACGGAGATCCTGGACCATCCTGTACTTCTCTGGCTCACCTTTTGGAGTTTTCTTTTTTACAGGAAATAATGGGGTGTTGCATTCAGATTTACATTTGACCAGGGCACCCTTCTCTAAGAGTGCCTTGATGTGGATAGAAATGGCAGCAGACTGTGCTGGTTTTAAGGGGTATTGTGGTTTTCTTGGTAGCTTAGCTCCTGGAATGAGTTTCACCACCACAGGGGGAACATTTAGGTGACCTATGTCCTCTGGACCTGAGGACCATAACTTAGCGGGCACCTGTGTTTTTAACTCCTCTGGGAAGTGAGATCTTAATTCTGCTGCTTCCTCACGGGGCTTTTCTAAATGCAGCATCAGAGGCAAGGAGCATAGGGCTGAAGTGTCTGATACAGACAGAGGTGTAAACATTTCTACCTGCCCATCCGGGGTAAAGGTAATGGATGCTTGCAGGCGTGAGAGAACATCAGCACCTAGCAGGTTAATGGGGCATGTGGAGGATACTACAAAGCGAGCGAGCAGGCTAGAACCAACTCGTAGCGGAGTTGTTAGAGGGCTATGTCTCGGCTGGCCATCCACTCCAACACAAGAGACATCGATATTTGACAGAAAAGATGGGTCTGGCAGGTCTCGTTTTCGCAGAACACTACGGGCTGCACCTGTGTCAACAAGGAATGTGGTAGGGTGGCCTTCAATAGGCAAAGTCACTGTGGCGAGTGGCCCCCCTTTATCCCCTGTAGACACTGCCATTACAGGGGTTACAGACACAGGCTTGCCAGTTTCCTAATCATCTGGTTCTTCAACAATTGGAACCTTTGTCTCGGTCTTGGGGCCTGGGGCAGGCTTAGAGAACTTCTTGGGTGCCCCTGGTTCCTTTTTAGGTTCCGGACAGTCACCTCTGTAGTGTCCCTGAGCCCCACAATTGAAACAAGTTACATCCTCTAACCTGATTCTCTTGGTGCCAGAGGTGACGGGGGTAGCGCGAGTCACCATGAGGGGAGCTGGATTGGATCTTCTTGGGGTCTGAACAGATTCCAACCCTCTAGCAACTAAAAGCAGGGTATCCAGGGGAACAACCTTATATTCAGGACGTGCAGCAATGATTCCCTTGCGTATAGAGTCTTTAACACCTTGGACAAACGCACCTGACAGTATTTGTGAATGAATCTTGTCAGTAAGATCAAACCCCAAATCTGTGAACATTTGATACAGTCTTGCATGAAACCTTTCCACTGATTCTCCTTTATCTTGAATAACATCAGTAAGGCCAGCAGCCTGATCCGCAAGTTTGTCCTTAGCCCATTCTCTTAATTGGGTGCAAAAAGTTACTCCAGAGGGGTAATCAACATCACTGCTGAGCAGATCTGTACTGAGGTGTCGGGCCATACTTGGCCAATATGCATCCCCTGCTTTTATAGCACAAATGCTCAGTAGATCACGCCATGCGGCGGAATAAGTCTTTTGAATTTGAACTATCCCTCGGTAGAAGGGCATAGGCTGTTTTTCTGGGTCAGGGAGTGATTTCATTAGAGCACTAGCTTGAGTGGGATTGAAAGCAACATATTTAGGAGGGGCCTGTTCTCCCCGACCCTTGTGGCCAAAGGGGTCATCGATAGAACGATGAGTTGGGGCTCCCGCGGCAAGCTCCGATGAGACATGGGACACCCTGTCCATCTCGTCATCATCGAATTCTATGATATTGGCTCTTTTGCGCGGTGCAGGGCCCGCATGAGGTGAAAGGATCGGTGGTTGGGAACGAGCCCCAGATGCAGGGGTGGCTAGCGAGTCATAACCTGGGGATAGGTAGTCACCGGGGATTACCGGCATCAGGGCCGAACTGGGGGCCGCCATATTGGTGGCCGGAAAAGGTACTATATTAGGGTTAAGGGAAGAAGTGGCGGCCATGTTAGATGTGGGCACACCCGGAGCAACCTGTGCCGGACTGGGCATAACCGGAACCTGGGGAGTGGCTTGGGGAAGGGGTAGTGGATATCCGGGATAGGGCAGGGCCATGGGATATGGGAAGGGGTAGGGCCAGGCTGGGGAGGGAAAGGAGGTGGGGTATTGGACTGGGGCGGAGATGGGAGGGGACGGAGAGGGATTGGTAGGGGTGGGCGTAGAGGGAGGAGCCGGGGTGAGGGTGGAAGAGGTGGTTAGCTGGGCGGATGAAGAGGGGAGGGGATCATTAATGGAGAGGGAGTGTAGGGAAGGAATGGCAGATGAAATGTCAGGGGGAGGTACTGCAGGTAGTGTAGGGATGGATGAGGATGATGGGAATGTTAAAGACGGGGAAGGGGAAAAGAAAGATCCATCAGAATTCAGGACCGGGCAGACAGGGGAGGTGATGGGATGGGTGTTAAGAGGGTTGGGAGTAGGGAACATAGTCAGCTGGCTATCACCTACTGCTGACTGAACCTTGGGGATAGATGTCCCCTGGGCGCCACTTTGGGGCGCTGGCTGAGGGTAGACCCCAGCAACACAATTCTGATGATACACAAACAATTTCACACCTTTGTGATTAATCTCTTCCTCAACCCAACCTTCTAACTGAATAGCCTTCGCTACTCTATACCATGCTTCAGCAGTCTTTAATAAACCATTATCTGTAAGCTTGCCTTTCTTTTCTGTCAGTAACCTACGCCAACTTTCTGGTTGCAATCTTCCACATGTCGGTACAGCAATTCTACATACTTTCGCAATCTTTTCAACACCTTTAACCATTTCCTCACCCTCTCTGTCTTCAACTAAATCACATGCTAACCAGCCCTTACTGGGCTTGCTTAAATCCTGTCCCATAATCCCTTTACCCCTATACCAGCGTCCTAGATATAGGGAGAGAGAAGGAAAAACTGAACAGGAACGTCTACAATGCTCGACTGCCACCCGAGAACCGTGGGACTTTCTCAGGTGCGTCTTCCCAAAACGTAGACCAGTCACTGAATCCGCCTACCCGGGGTGGTAGACACGGATTGGAGCGAGGTGAGAAGTGTGTGACCAATCACTTCTCTTTCAAGAGAAATGGGAGTGGATAGTATAATAATATAGGAAGTTTAGAAAAGATGAAAGGCAAGGAAAAATCCTTAGAGACAGACACAGGAGTTCATGAGACTCCTAATTAAACAGACAAGACAACAATACAATTGAAATACAGTGCATGCATTACAGCTCAAAATAAAATCAACAATAATCCCTTTCCTTCTACATGTGCTTACTCCAAAGTCACCTTTCTCAACCTCGTAGTGTCCCCGCTCGGAGAATGACTTCCTCAAGTCTCACTACCAGCGGCCAAGGATAACAGCTAACACCGGTCCGAAATCCTTTCCAGCCTCCCTCGTTACAGCAGTCCACAAGAATGTGGCCACCTCTATCCTCACTCCCGTAGTGCCCCTATAAAACCCACTTATAAGTCTCACTACCGCGTGATGCGGAAAACAAGCAATACCTGCCTGAATCCCCCCCGGAAACTGAGTCCCCTGCCACAAGGCTTAGTCTCCTACCACAATTAAATAACCAGTGGATCTTCAGCTCAACTAGAGCCGAAGGGTCCGGGCCAGGACGTCCCCAACTCAACTAGAGCTGGATGGTCCGAAAGTGCACAGTGAAGCTAGCTAGGCTATCAAAGTGACACACCATTGGATCACAGGAAAATATGATTCTACACAGATCCCACAGTTCCACCAACTTCTTTTTCCTTACAGCCACAGCCACGAGGCTCCTAAAAGAAGTAAACAGGCAACAGAAGACCCCCAGGAACACATCCACAGGTCAACCCCCCTTTTTCCTTACAACCACAGCACCGTGGTTCCTAAAAGAGGTAAAACAGGCAACAGAAGACCCCCAGGAACGAATCCACAGGTCCACCCCCCTTTATCTCAAAAGGGGTAAAATACAAACAGATAGACAGACACACTGAAGACCCAGGCAAATCCCCTCAGGTCCACCCCCCTTTATCCCAAAAAGGGGAAAACAAGCAAGACAGAACCCCAGGCAAATCCCCTGCAGGTCCACCCCCCCTTTATCTCAAAATGGGGAAACAAGCAAACAATTCAAACACAATTCAAACACACCCAGGCAACAGATAGACTAAAATGCAGGTAAACAAGTGAGTAACGAGACACCGGGCAAGATATTACCTGTCTTTGATGTCCTCCCGGGAAGCAGTCACAGACACGTGGACGGGTCAATCAAAGGGGCCGGAACATACCGGTGGCTCTGCAGAAGTCTCTACCGTGTACCTGGAGGTGATCAATCTCCTTTCCTTCCCCCCGGATTCCTCCGTCCACCCTTGTCTTCCTTAGGACGGCTCACCGGCCGGACATAGCCCGATGCCCCACGTTGGGCGCCAAGTTGTTATGGTACTTTTTGAAAGTAAACCAAAATGTTCAAATGTCTATCTGTTCCTGTCCAAATCAATAAAATTAAATTGCGTATATACGCTGAAGTAATTAAGTCTGACACACAAGGTTCAGGTTAAAATAACTTCGAGAAAGTTTATTGGCAAGTGCAGTAAAGCGGGCGCGCAGGCCCTTTTAAGAGGCATTTTGCGTCATCATTGATTATTAGAATATCAGCAAATAAACATCATCAATTGGATTAATTGTTAAGTGACGGGGTTAGTGTCTTACCTATTGGTTCGTAAAATTAAGAGGTTAGTCCCGTGCCCACCCATCAGAGGTGGGATTATTCTGGACACGGGTGGGGATGAGGGGGTCCTGAGCGTCATTTTACACGGTCAATGATATCAGGCTTCATGTCCAGGTGCAAGGTCTCTTATGAATAGAACATTTCATTACTACTGTGTTCTCGTGGCCTTCAAACTATACTATCTTACAAGTCCTAAGGAGTAGCCGACAAGTCTTAAGGAGTAGCCAGCCCCTCCTGGTACTTGTCCTTGCAGGAAAACACAGTCTTTGTCTACTGTACTAATTGGGTTGAGAAGTTCAGTCACGTAATGTAGTTTTAAAATGAACAAGTTAAGTCATGAGGACAAGATGGAGGATTGAAGAAGTCAGGTTAGGAGGACAAAATGGAGGAAGAAGTCACAGTATAAAGTTAAAATGGAGTTAGTACAATAATTCAATACAAGTACAATAATAATTTTTAATAATTCCACATCACATGCTCCCCGTCTCCGCAGGGCGTTTCACTCTCGATTTCCTTCTCGCCCTGGTGTATTCCGCCCGGTGGGCGTATCTGAGAGGGGGGGTACTGTCAGGGTACCTGTGGTCTCTACCTCCGAAAGAGGTAGAGACTTAGCTGTTCCTTCATCCAGACAGCCTGATGGCTCCCTTCCCCACGGTCTATCCGGTCATGCAAGGCCGGCCGCGAGGGAGTGACTGCCTTTTACAGCATCTAGGCAGGAAGTTGTCATCAGGACACTCCTCCGGAACGACCTGTCACTCAATTGCTGCAGGACCAATCAGGACGCCTCGGAGGCGTGGTTACTGCTGTGAACAGGGTATTTAACAGAGCTTCTTTCATTAGCTCATTGCCCTGTCGTGGTTCTAGCTTGTTCTAGTCACTCAGTGCTTGTGTATTCTATTATCCCTTTTGGTTTTGACCCGGCTTGTTTACCTTACTCTGCTTATCTCTGTTACCCTTGATTCGGCTTGTCTCTCGCTTACCTGTCTTCTGTTACCCTCGACCTCGGCTTGTCTTTGACCATTCTATACTGTACTACTTACGTTAGTCCGGCCATTCTAAGGTCCGGTATACGTATCTGGCTGCTGTTTGTACTCTACGTGTTGGATCCCTGTCCCGATCCTGACACTGAAAACTTCAAAATAAAAACAAGAAATTGAACAACCCATGAGAAGGCACATGTTGAAGAAAAATCACCCTGAAACTGACACCCCAACAGATGAAAACAATCTGGGTGAACTGGCAGCAACCGAAAAGCCGACTGGATATCAGACGTCGCCAATAGGGCCCCGGGTCCTGCTCCGTGAACCAAGTCCAAAGCCTGATCGAAAGAAGCGTATCGCAATGGACAGTCCTCCTTTGAAATCTCATTGTGAACCGAGGACCCTGACGGGTAAGACGCCCCAGCTCCACCTGCTTCCCTAGCTCGGCTGCCAGAACCCCCTCGTTACCCCAAACCGAGTATAGGTTAGGCGCAATGCACCTCCCCCGATGGAGTAAACAGGAACACTTGAGATAGAGTGCGAGCCACGGCACCAGTCTTTACACCCCCACTGGCATCCTCTCCCCGAGTAACGTAATTCTTGGATGCCGAGGAGGGGTTTTCACCTCTAAAACCAATGGATGGCTGGGTGAGCCCTACCACAGTAGGAGCACTCATGCTTAAACCTACACTTGCTGTACTCTCTGCAGTGTAGAGTGTAGTAGAGTAGGTCCACATGCTCACCCTTAAGTATCTTTTCTCCTAGCTCCAAAGACACATGTAACCCCAGGGGGGCAATGTCACAGACAGGTCCCCCTGAAGTACTCACCTCACCTGTACCTGAAGGCGGAGCCCCAACGGTCCCAGCAGGCGCCAACCGGCCAAGCACTAAACGTACACACCACCCGAGTTCCGGCGAGCGGCGCTGTGCCTTTTCCTGCGTGCTGCCGCATGTGCCGACGTCACTTCCACAGCCACCGGAAGAGAAGGGTGAGGACTTCAGGACCTCACCTCGCCTCCGGAGCCATCTTGGGGACCACCATCTTGCCGCCCAAGCCCAGCCCGGCCACCTCGACTTCTGCAGCACTTGCTGCCATTCCTCCACCTCGCGTTGCCCGCATCCTGCCGCCTGGAGCCAGCCTCACTCGGCCCCGGACCCTCTGGGGATACTCCGACCCTGTACCTCCGCACCAGACTGGGGGACAGTCTGAAATGCAGTCTGGAATCGTGGGCCCGATGTCCACTTCTTGTCTGTACCTCCTGCACCGGCCCCTCCTAAGCAGCCTGCTTACTCTGGACACTGTGGAGCAGCGAGTTGAAGGATTCAGCCCCATGGGTCCTCTGGAAGGCCTGCAGGGATGTGGGCCATCCTGTACTCTCAGTAGAAGGTAAAAGTAATTTCTGTCTTTATTTATTTTTAGGAGAAACAGCACTGCCAGGGAGTGAAACTCAATGTAATAAAGGAATTTTTACAGGGACTACCAGAGGAAAGACACTGACAGGCTCCCTCAGCATTGTTCACCAGTAGTCTGGCAATTTTTCCCAGAATTCCATGCTTTCAACTGTAAAACCAACTGTATCCTTTTGGTTGCTATGCCAACCCCTCAGGGCAGCAGTTATGCTCCCCCCTCCCTATTCGCTCCGGGTTTTGGCCTTCACTGCTAAACATTAGAAAGCCAGTTCTTTACAACCCTCTCCAATGCTACTCACTACTACATTACTTGCTTTCAACTTCATGAAACTTTGTGGAGTTGGCGCACAAATTTCACGACTCAAGCTCCCACTTACAACAAGTTTGGGCATCTTGGGATGATTACAGCCAAGCATCTCCACAGGCATCACACCATCTGTGGGCCTCACCACCTCAAACAATCCCCCTCTCCCCTTCCCACCTACTCTCCTAGTTTGTTTTGTCCTTCGAAATACATATAATGCTACAAATGGTATGTGCACTTTAAACTTATCCTATGATGATAAGGTTTGGTTGCCAACTGCCCCTTCTGGGCTCCATAAGGAATAACAAAAAAACTGGATGAATTTCTCAACAACCTAGTCCTTTGCAAATAAATTGAGAGGCACCATACCACATCCATATTATAACATCGTGCTTGTTCTTCTATTTGTTGGTTTGGGTAAAAGGTAGATAAGACAATCTCCTGATTCATATGAAAATTTGATTCATATGAAAATCTAAGACAACTTTAGGTTTGGAGTCATGACTTTATCTTGATAAAAGAGAGTGTACTGCTCTAGGCTCGAGAGAGACTGATATTCAGGGCCGGTGCTAGGATTTTTAGTTACACAGGCGAAGATGCATTTTGGCGCCCCCAACCCTCATTTAAAAAAAAAAAAAAAAATGCATCTTCACCTGTGTGTCTTTCCTCCTAAGCCACAGGCACACAGGCATCATTTTTCAGTCACACAGTCAAAGTCATACAGGTACACTGTCATACAAAGACAGCAATAATCATACATGGACATACAGACACATACAGTCAGAGACATACATGCATACATGCATACCGTCATACAGACACATACATACAGACAGGCATACAGAAATATACATACAAAGACATTCAGGCACATGCATACAGACATACAGGCATAAAGAAACATACATACAGAGACATACAGGCATGCAGACACATACATACATACATACATACAGGCATACAAAGACATACACACATACAGATACATGCATGCATACAGAGACATAACGTCATACAGACACATTCATATAGACAGGCATACAGACACATACATACATACATACATACATACATACAGAGGCATACCGTCATACAGACACATACATACATACAGAGGCATACCGTCATACAGACACATACATACATACAGAGGCATACCGTCATACAGACACATACATACATACAGAGGCATACCGTCATACAGACACATACATACATACAGAGGCATACCGTCATACAGACACATACATACATACAGAAACATGCATACAAAGACATACAGGCATACAGAGACACACAGACACACACATACGTACATACAGAGACATAAAGGCATACAGTTACATACATGCATACAGAGACATATATACAGACATTCAGAGACAAACATACATCCGGTTACATACATGCATACAGAGACATACAGAAACATACGTACAAGACATACAGGCATACAGACACATACATACATACAGAGGCATACCATCATACAGATACATACATACATACAGACAGGCATACAGAAAAATACATACTCACACACACACACACACAAACTCACAGACACATACTCACATGCGCACACACACACCAACAGACACACTCACTCACACACAAACTCATAGACACACTTACACACACACTGACAGACACACATACTGACAGACACACACACACACAATCTCACAGACACACATACACACTGACATACACACTCACACACACCGACAGACACACTCACACACAAACTCATAGACACACTTACACACACTGACAGACACACACACACTGACAGACACACACACACTCACTCACACACATACACACTGACATACACACTCACACACAAACTCATAGACACACTTACACACACACTGACAGACACTCACACTCACATGCACACACACAGTAATTAATAAAGTAATTACTAATAAATTACATTTAAATGTCCCACCCAGCCTCCCTACCTGGAGTGCTGGCGTGGGTCTCTCATTGGTGGTCCAGTGAGGCTGCTGCGCGGCGTGCGGCTGAAGTTGATTAGGAGGCAGCGAGGGAGCTCTCTGATCTCTCTGACCGGCTCCCTCGCAGGCTGTTTTCTGATGCCGCGGGAGCCGGAATATGACGTCATATTCCGGCTCCCGCGGCATCAGAAAACAGCCTGCGAGGGAGCCGGTCAGAGAGATCAGAGAGCTCCCTCGCTGCCTCCTAATCAACTTCAGCCGCACGCCGCGCATCAGCTCCGGGGATCCAGGAGGTGACCAGGCAGGAGGGAGCACTTCCCTCCTGCCGGTCACTGGAATTTTGCGCCCCCAGAGCCGGTGCGCCCTAAGGCGGCCGCCTGTGCCGCCTTATGGACGCGCCGGCCCTGCTGATATTCTAAAACCCTTCTGGCTGAGGTATGATCAACCAATAAAATTGTTTTCAATGTAAGCAAATAATAAAATATGTCTTGAATGGGCTCAAATGGCGATGATGATGATGATGATAAGGCCCTTAGGACTAAAGGAAGCTCCCATGGAGGTGAGCAAGCCCTTGATGGAGGCCTAACTTTCATGAGTACAGTCATAAATCATGCAACTAGAGGTTCAAAAGCCCTGTAATGGGATACCTGTAATGGTGGACACAGCTGAAATCTGTAAACAAAGTGGTGTAAGACACAAACCCTTATCTAAGCCACTCTGGAGAAATTCCAAAATATCAGAACGAGAAAAGGCTAGGACTTGACAATTTCTGTATTGGACCTATCTGCAACTTTGATAAGTAGCTGATGCAGATTTCTTCTGAATTTTAAGACCAATAGATCTTACTGCCTTTGAAAGTGTCACGACACGCCTCACTCGTTCACCGGTTGCCACCAGTGTTAATTTTGGCAGCAAATTTCAATTTAGCTTTAGTCATAGTCGTTTGACTAAAAAGCCATTTTAGTTTTAGTCATATTTTAGTTATTTGAATTGTTTTAGTTTTAGTCAACTAAGTCTCAAAAATTTTAGTCGACTTGAGTCTCGGCATCCCAGGGGTGGAGGAATCTCCAAGTACTCTCCCCGGCAAGTTCCACTATTCTTTAGCGAAATGCCACAAGTACAAGGCTTGCCACACTTGTTCCTCACCAGCCAGCCCCTGCCACCACTCTAGCCCATTTGCCCTCCCGCAGGCATTCTATGGAGTTTTTCTTGGCGCATACCCCATGCTTCTCTAGAATCCCCTCGGGGGGAGGGTGGGACCCATCCTAATATATCTAGGAGCATTGTGGGGAACAACTGGATGAATGGACAAATCAATATAGCGTTCCACCCACAATGGGGGCATGGATGCATACTCACCTAAAGGGGGCCATCTATTTATATGGAAGGGCTTCAATTCCCTTTTACCTATTAAAAGGGACACTGTAGGCAGCCAGACCACTTCAGCTAATTGAAGTGGTCTGGGTGCTGTGTCCCTTTTGCACATAGTGCTGCAATGTTAAACATTGCAGTTCCAGACAACAGCCAATGGGGGCGCTTCCGGAATCGAAGCTGACTTTTGGTCTATCTGATGCTGGATGTCCCAACGCTCTGCATGAGGACCTCCAGCGTCAGATTTTTCCCCATAGGAAAGCATTTGCTGCGCATATGCATTAGACCCCGCTTGCCGGACGTCGGCGCTGGGATAAGATAAGTAAATAAAGGTTTTCTAACACTTTATTTACCAGGTAGGGGGGGCGCGAGGGAGGAGGCAAAGGAATTGGTAGTGCCAAGAATTCAGCTTTGTATTCCTGGCACTACAGTATCCCTTTAAACAGACCACCCTGACTTCTCAATTGTCTTGTGAACTTCAAGAGGTTACAAGCCTTTTTTAGCCTGGTTACCTGAATTAACCCTTGCTGCCTTGGTTAATCCTTGCCTGCCTTATCCTGCCTTGGTTAACCTCTACCTGCCTGATCCTATCCTAGATTGCATGGTTAACCTTTGCCTGCCTGATCCTGTCTTTGATTAACTTGCTAAATACTATATGTGTACTGGTCCTGTTTGAGTAATCCTGTTAAAAGACTTTCCCTTTGCCTCCTGGCCCTGTGCTGCATGGCTTTTTCCTGGACTTAGCAACTTGCAGTGACTTATTTTTAAGAGACTTTCTATGAAGTGACTTTGCTTTGTTCACCCTAAACCATTACAGAAAGCCCTAAATCTCTGGAAGATTGCTGTTCAACTTCCATACCATCAAACGAAGCCTGCTTGTAGATTGGTGCAATATTGGACCCTGTGACAGAAAAGACTAGCTTTTGGGAAGTTCCCAATGAGATTCCTTCTCACCTGCAGAAGCAACATCAAATTTGACGATCTAAGCCAATCCAATGCATTCCCATAGGAAAGTATTGGGAAGCTATTGCACATGCATGGCCAAACAGCATCTCCTCATAGAGATGCACTGAATCAACGCACCTCTATGAGGACTGTTCAGGGCCTCTATGCAGAGTGCAGATCTAGTGGCTGTCTGAATGACTGTAACTAGACCCAGGAAGCACCTCTAGTGACTGTCTGAATGACTGTAACTAGAAGTGTTATTAGGCAAAAATGTAAACACTTTTATCTGAAATGGCAGTGTTTACATTGAAAAGCCTGCAGGGCAGGTTCCATTATACACATGTACCTTATTGGAGGAACGTTGCATCTATCATTGCAAATTTTTCAGATAATCTGCCACCTTTTCTGCTGGCCCCATATCTTCTTCTTCATACCACTTTACCTATTCATAGATATAAGTGCTTCCTGACAATACGCACTTGAACGTAGGTAAATAATTGATCTCCCTATATTGGAAATGGGACGTGGCCACACCAATATTACTCTGATTTACCAAGATGAGAAGCTGAAGGTCCTTGAGAAGTTGTGGCAATTTCCAGAGGGGAGGGTATAGGCACACACTGATAACTGGGCCCTGTGTCTACTGACAGCATTCTCTATTGCATTTCAAAGCCACTATCTTGGGGATATGGACATGTTTAGGGTGGGATCAGGGGAGCCTTGCCCGCGTTGGCTGGGAGGGGCAGCTCAGTTCTTCACCCTCCTCTGCTTGTGTTTTTTTTCTCCTCTTTCTCTCTGGCTTCTCTACCTTCGTCCTCCTAATTTTGATTATCTCTCTTTCTTCCACATCATTAGTTACCGAAACCGGTCTCTCGGTACTAATGTAAAGATCCATCCCCAATATTCAGGAGAGCATAGATAACCTGCTGCATGGCGAGAGACCTTAACCTTGGTCCAATGGTTATTGTTATTATCTCTAAAGCTCTACTGCAGATTTAGGTTTCCATGTTTTGAGGGAAACACAATGTCAACTATCAGATTTTGGGACCTGCACATCCACTATTGTGAATACTTATGTATTGACAATAAACATCGATAATAATAAAAACATATTAAAAAACAAAAAACAAAGGCCTGCTGGGACAGGCTATTGCCACCAGAATAATTACATTCATCTGTAGTTGTACTGGTGATTATAGTGGCCCTTTAAGCATAGCTGACTAAGAAAATGTTTCAATCTGAACTATTTCGACATATATTTGAAATGTCATACTTTAGTAAACTACCGAGCGTGTAAATCAATAATATACAGGTATCGATTGGCCAATTAACTGATACCTAGCCCTGCTGGCTGCACTCTGACCCTATCCTGGATCCCTGGCCGTGTTCCATTTATAGACAATAGAACGCGTCCATCATTTCTCAATGTCAAAGTGAAAGGCTTCGCTAGCCACGCCCACCCCTGTCATTAGTACCCGACGTGACAGGTGGGCGGTTCCTACTGACGTCAGACGCAGCAGGTAGTGACGTTCTCCCGTTCCGCCGCTCACTCCTGCTGCTGGAGGTCGTTGGAGTCACTCGAGGCTGCCCGTCTAGCGTGTTATCCCCGCCGTCATGTTGTCCCGTATTGCCAGACCCACAGCCCGCGGGCTCATCCGGGGCCTCGCCACCACCGCGCAGGTACACCCCTGGGGGCGAGCGGCCAGCGGCAATGGGCTACTAACCGGCAGCCTGTCTGTGAGCTGGGTGCACTGATTGTAATGGGCTCCTTCATAACCCCTTCCTGTCCACGGAGTTTATGTACTCATAGCATGGGGCTAGCATGGGCACTGTTACATGGAGCCTGGGGGATTATAATCCATCTTCTACCATGGGCACTGTGACATGGAGACTGGGGGTTATCATCTCCTACCATGGGCACTGTGACATGGGGGGGGGAGGGATTCTATAATCCATCTCATAGCATGGGCACTGTTACATGGAGTCTGGGGGAGTGTTATAATTCTGTATTTAGTCATTGACCGCAGCTTCATGATAAACACGGTGATCCCATCAGATAAGTGTGCTGGGATCTGTGTGTGACATTGAATTTATGGAGAGCAAGGCCATAATTTGACACTGCAGTTCCTGTACTCAGGCCTCCTGAATTGGAGGTGAGGCAAGGAACTTGCATTCTGTTGCCTTCTAGCTGCTGTGGTTTGACAAAATTACTGCACTTTTATACCATTTGTAAAAATTATTTCAGATATTCACACCTTGCAGGTCGTAAGTCACTAGCAAGGGCATGTGTAATGAAATAATTAATTAAGTCATCTTGTTATCTTTACCACTATATCCATCTCCACTTTTATTTTTATTGGCTATTTTTTTGTTTATAAAAAATAAATAAAAATAGGGTCATCTGTCATGTAAATTTCCTCTGGTTGGCCTAATGATTATTGCTAATTCTCAAGGTTAGGTGACTTGACTTCTAAACAATGTAATGCACAAACTTTAAAATTTAAACATGTTCAAAAACCAAAATACTGTCTTAAACATTTAGTGTAGTTGCACTAGCTGAACTTAAAATGGAGACTTATAAAGGTAAAAAGGTGACTATTCTGAGGCAACATGTTACAAGAAACAATCCTGATAGAAACAAATAGTATGTTTCTCAGCATCTGTTTTGCTTTGATACATCCATTCCTTGGTTTCCTATTTCCATTGTCCCTTTTTGTATGGAAGCAATAATTACTTTTTTTAAATAGATTATCTGTGTGCAACACTGGAAACTGCCTCTGACCCCAATACGAGTTATTGCATCTATTGCGTGAGCAATTGATTTAAACTTATCACATGAGCAAAGGGTAATTGTGTTTTTTTTTTTTTTTTTGCCATGACATAATTTACAACCGATCATCTTGCTGTGCCACAACAGCATAAGCAAGCATGAAGAAAGTATGTATCATGGCATCAGAGGAAAAAAAGGCAACTTTTTTTATTTTTATATATGCAAATTCAGGCTAGGCATGCATGAATGAGTTTCTTTGAGGTGAACAAGCTAGAAATACATGAGTAAACTGAGTTTTTAGGCTAATCAACATGAAGAAAACACTAGGATGATATACAACCCCAGGGACGTCCAGGGCCATAACATTTAGGCTATTTTAACTTGGCAAGAGGGCTTCAGACATGGGAGCACTAAATAAATAGATATACTATAAAGACGGGATGGCTTCTAGAGCAATATCTATGCTGTGTATAAACATGCTAGTCTCAGCCATGCTATCAGCCAACTCCCGTCATGGGTACGTTACAATGCCAGTCTCTTCTATTCCCTGCGTCCTCCCCACTCGGTACAGGTATGTGTAGGCCTGGAGCATTTGTGGTCCTGCGGTTCTGCCCAACCGGCAGTACATGAGAGGACTCCTGGATGCGCCTGGTAGTGCTGAGGTTGAGGCGGCCAGGTGCTCCGCATTCGCGGCGAACAGTGGCTCATGCGTGGGTGTATTAGATGGAGTCCAGCTAACCTCCGCTTTGGCTTCTTGTGCCTTTTTCCTCCTAATGCCGTTCTGGGCTTCTTGGTGCGTTGAAGCTGCTGCTTGGGTAAGTGGTAGGGTAATTGTTTTAATGTTCAATTACATATAGCATGAGTGAATCGGCTTTAAAGTCAGCCATCACCTTACAAACATGAAACAATGGAGAATTCTTAATTCCACTTTTACACTCATTAGTATACATGCTACATGAGAAATTTAAAAGGAACAAGAAACACATTTCCTACCCACCTCCATATGTCCTTCTTGGCTGCCCATATGACTGAGTGGCTAGCACTCAATGTTGCACTTTTCCCTTCTGATCATCCTCAGCGCCCAGAGAAACTGGCCACAGTATCACTGTACAGGAATTTCTTGTTATGTCTGGCCCCCTACTCACAGAATGGCTTCCAGTTGCGTAGTGCTGAGAGTGAGCAGGAGGGGAAGAAACCGCATTGAGCTCTAGCAACTCAACCATGTCACTGGAAGTTAGAGGAATGGAAGGCAATTTAATTAAAGCACCAGTATAGGCACCCAGACCACTTCAGTTCAATGAAGTGGTCTGGGTGCCAAGTCTCCCATGTTTTAACCCTGCAGCTGAAAACATAGCAGTTTCAGAGTTTTACACTGCAGGGTTAATCCATCCTCTAGTGGCTGTCTCCCTGACACGGAGTAAATCACTTATTTGATACTGGATGTCCTCACGGAGTCCCATAGGAAAGCATTGAGTAATGCTTTCCTATGGGCAGGTTTGAATGCAAGCTGATGTCAATGGAGGAGAGGTCACTAGTGCCAAGGAAGCCCGGCACTGGATTAATGTAACCAAATAAATGGTTAACCATTTATTTCATGCGGAACGGGGCCCTAGTCACCTAAACGGTGACTAGGGCTCTATAGCTTTGGGCATACATATTTGTATTCCTAACACTATAGTGTTCCTTTTAAGAGTTGGGGTGATAGCCAAACATTTTGACTGGCCCTGCAGACATCATTATGACTAAAAGCGGGATGATATGAGTTGCATAGTGTCACCTTCTGGAACTTTGCATAGTTTGGGTGCAGAATGTGAGTTATACTTGCCTAATGTTTTGCTTCTGGCACTTCACCTGCCAGATCCCATCTCACTGCTATAAATATTATGCATGAGCAAGATTATAACGATTTATGGAGGTCGCTCCATAGACATTTTCTTGTGATGTGCAGATAATGCATTATTCCCACAACCTTGGTAACGGCTGAGTTAATTCAGAGAACTTGGTGGCAGCTCTGCCTTTTTTTTTTTTTTTTTTCTCTGTCCTAGTTTTGTCACCTTGACAATGTGAGGCGTTTACCATAAAACAGTTTGGATATTGTTTCTGCTACATTAAAAAAATAAAAATGTATATCTATGTTCAAGTTAAAGAACATTTTTGTCTTTTTCCAGTGACCTCTTGCTGTCTTTTCATGAGTCTTGACTTATGCGTGACCTCTTGTAGTCTTTACTACTGTGGCATGAGGCATAATGGTAAAGAATGTGCAGTGGGTTAAAGTGCAGGCATCTTGGTTCTGCTTATGCTAGTAATTTGGCTAACATGATGTATAGATGACATTTTATACAATAATAATTAATAATACACTGTAGTTGCTCAGACCACTTCAGCTGATTGAAGTTGTCTGGGTGCAATGACCCTTAGCCCTACAGTTGTAATTTATTGCAGTTTCTGAGAAACTGCATTAACTACATCTGACTGGGTTAACTCCACTTCTAGTGGTTGTCTACTAGACAGCCAATAGAGGGACTTCCTAAATTGAAACAGATCTTTGGTCCAATATCTGACACTGGACGTCCTCGCACTCTGCATGAGGACTTCCAGCGTCAGATTTGTCCCTATAGGAAAGCATTGAATAATTACCTATGGGGAAATCCTAATGCGAGTTCCGCCATTACCTCGCATGCGGTTTCCCTGCCGGCTGATAGAATATAACCCCTCACCAGGACACACTATGCGCGCAAATTATACAGTCAGCACACAATACACGCACAAATTACATACAGCCAGCACACTGTGGAGGACAACGACCAAGGGTTAGACCCTAAAATACAATTGGTTTTGCAAATCCAAATGACAAAGCTGATGCAAAATGAGCCTAACACAGTGAGGGAGTTAAGGCATGCGTGGGATAGGCATAAGGCTATCCTAGACGTAAGATAAGGCCAGGGACTAATGAAAGTATCTTGAAATATTGGGCAGACTAAATGGGCCAAATGGTTCTTATCTGCCGTCACATTCTAATTTTCTATGTTGTGAACATAGTTGGAGAATCCGAATCCACTTTTTTTTTTTTTTTGCCTCAGTTTTTCCATTCGGAGCTAATTTTGGAAAACTCCGCGTGTAGTAAATAAACCCTGGCAATGCTCAGGTCTAAGCAGGGTACCCAAGGGCACATAGATTGACATTGAAATTAATGTGGTGGGGGTGAGGGGGGGGAATCTTCAACACCCCTTTTTAGATATTTGCTGTCTTGACACTGTTATAATTGAACATCCACTCCAATTGCAGAATGATTCTAAGACTTGAAGGCTAGAAGGGAAAGAGCTGCTTTATACATGCTTGCTTTGATTTCTATTTAGGTTTTTCTTTTGTGTAAATTTTTTTTATTAACCTGCATATTTGTATATCAAAAACAAATGTCACCTTGCAGGAGGTCCTGTCTTGTCAGGCGAGATTTTATAAATAGCTTTGCCCTTTAGGCTACAAGTTATGCACTCTTGTTATAGATCCTAAATCAGCCATGGTTGGGCCTATCTGCAACTAGTTGACATATGATCAAATAGCCTTTTTTTTTTTTTTTTATATATCTCTTTCCCCAACAGCTTGACCACATTTTTTTCACGATACACCAATATTGTGTAGTTACTAACCATATATTCCATGCTCCCATAAGTAGTGCTTAATGGGCATAGTACTGTTTTGTGGGAGTTGTAGTGTTGAGTTTCGTGATACTATACTCCTACCTAACTAAAGTCATGGCTTCTCATAAACCTGTTTTTATGGGAGCAGAAAATGAAACATTGGAGGATGAGTGGGAAGAGCCAAATGCATATTTTTTATTGCTAATGCATAGATCTCTCCGCTCCCCCATCAGTAGGCTATATAGATGGGCACATTGGTTAAAACAAGAATTTAAGAAAACATGTTTTGTAGAATCTAAGGTAAAATATTGAAATTATGCATGATGTGGCAGAGGTGGTTGTACATGTACTTCTCAGGATAAATCCTATAACCATCCTACTTTCCTCAACGGGCCAAGTTATTGGGTTTACCTGTACTTGTTCAACTTGTAGCTATTGTTCTGACTTCAGTTCTTTGTATAATTATTATAGTACAGCAAAAGTTCCAGCACATGTATAACTAACTGTACCTTTCAATACTCTTCCCACTGCTGGGTTGGATCTTGCGATGTTATTGTGCCAAGCTTTGTATTGTAACTGGAAGAAACATTCAGTGGTAGTATACATATGTCAGAGTGTAGGTCTTAGGGGGGAAGTTTTATTAAAAGTTTAGAAAACTGAGCTATAACCTTATCTTTGCATTACACTGAAAGCATTTGGAGCTCGATCGACTAATTTATTTTTAACTTTTGTAGTGTCTGCTTCTGGGTTTATCAGAATAACATTTGGAAGCATAACTATTACATCTTTGTTAAAAGCAGCAGTTTCAGAAAATATCTCACACAAAATGTTAGCTCTGAAACTGGTTTAGCTAAACTTGCCTGTCTCTTGCTATCATTCATAGTAGGGCTGTGCAAAAGAGAGAAGATCCTGCACTTTATAGCTGGATCCTCTTTATTCATTTAAAATAAGTAAAATACAGCAACAGAAAAAATGAGCATTTTTCATAAATGGACTGTTTCTCAGCAGCCTTTATATTTATTTAATGTCCTCTTATTGAAGGAACACTATAGTGTCAGGGAAAAACATGTTTTTGTGACACTATAGTTCTAACAGCGATATTTAGGTGGCCAGCCCTCTGTCAAAAGAGTAAAAGGTGATTTTATTCACGTTTCTTGCAGTGCCGTGTGGGTTTTGTTGCGGCTGGCCCTGCCCTTTGCCGCTTCTCCATGGCTGACTTTAAACTTGATGACCCTGGCCAATCTAATGATTTCCTCATAGAGATGCATTGAATAAGTGCATCTCTGAGGAACCTTTAGCACCTCCATGTAGTAATAGCGTGTAGACGCTGAACGTCTGTGCTGTACATTGTACAGCACTCACCAAGGAAGCACCTCTACTGGCCATCTGAGTGATTGCCACTAGTGGAGTTAATGGGCAGCAATGTGAACACAGCACAGCATATTCAATATGTGGTCTTACCAGTGATTTATAAAGGGGCAAAATGATATTCTCATCCTGAGAATGAATGCCCTTTCTCATGCATGACAATACCTTACTGGCCTTAGCCACTGCTGATTGACATTGCACATTGTTGCATAGTTTGTTGTCTATAACAATTCCCAAGTCCTTTTCGTGTGTTATCCCTAATTCACTTCCATTAAGGTTATACATTGCTTGTGCATAACTTTGCATTTTTCAACATTAAATTTAATCTGCCATTTGAGTGCCCAGTCTATCTAAATCCCTCTGCAGCAAAGTAATATCTTACTCACATTGTATTATTTTAGAGTTCTGTTTAATCTGAAAACACTGAAACATGACTTTCAATGTTTTGTTTTTTTCATTAAGCTGTAGTTCTGGTGACTTGTGTCCCTTTAAACAATTTTCTAAGCTCCACAGTCAGGTCCTCTTACACTGGAAGTGAAACTAGTGCAAAGCTTCAACCAACTGCTCATGCCATGTGATAAACATTAATGCAAATGAGACTAAATGGGGATAATGTGGATGACGACAACCAGTTGGATAGTGCAGCTGTAGGCAATGAAAACAATTCTGATCAAAAAACGATCTGTAACTTACCAAGCCTTATAAGAAACAGCACCATCATGTGGACTAAAGACAAAACATGCTGCTCCCGTGTCCTCTCAAAATAGCGGAAAAGAAAGTTTTAAAAAAAAAAACAAAAAAACTTTGATCCAGCTCAAAGGCCATGTTCTCTCTGCAGCCTGCAAGCCGCCAGCATGTTTTGTGTCCTGACAAAATGCCAAATTAACACAGGTTTAATATTTACCTGCCCAGAACTCTCAAGGCTGGTAAATGACCCCCTCCAGCAGCTATGTGCTTTACCTCTTTATGTGCAGTATTTAAAACTGAATTGCTTCATGACAACTTCAAATTACTGAAGTGATCCTGATGCTTGCAGGAATCCTTTAAATATCCTTTAAATTTGATGGAAACTTGCATTACAAATACTCTTCCTTATAGTGTATCATGGGAACAGGGTAGACTAGTCCTCAGCTTGTGATCCGATCCTGTCCTGCTACGTCGTTCATCCCATCAATTTCGCTAAGACTCTCTCTGCCACTCTTCTTGTAGACCGGAATCAGTCCCTCTGCCTTGCGCTCCTCCTTCCAGGCAGATATTGAACCCTCTGCTTCTGTTGCCTCCAAATACTGCCTTTAAAAAGGCATGTGTGGCTTGCAGGCCTTGCTCTGTTTACAGGTCTCATAGTGCAGCCACAAAGCCGGTCCTAAAAAGAACCGGACACGATACAGTTTCTAAGCGAACGATCATACAGTGCTTGCATGACGCTCTGTTAAATTTTCAACCTCTAGAATATACCTACATAAAAGTGTTACTAACTATTTTGTTAATTACATACTATACTGATTATTATATTGATGAAAACTCAATAAAAAAGATAAATAATAAAAAGTTACTAGAGTAATTTTATATTGCTCTGTAACATTAATGACAGAACGATATTAACGGTCTGAGAAACAAAATGCACATTGCCATCTGGTTAGCAGATTAATTATGGTAATTCAAGGCGGTGTACAATGGAGAGATTTTAACCCTTTTCTGTGTACATAATGAATTTACTACATGTGGGCCTTTTGGAAATGAATCATGTTGTACCTAATCCTAAATCCTGTTCTAAAACCTCTTTCATTTATTATGAAAATTGGTTGTTTCTATTCCTGTAACTAATGTTCTTCTTTCTTCAGAACAATTCCAGTGTATCTGTCCTTGGAGCATCGGGAGGCATTGGGCAGCCACTATCCCTCCTGCTAAAAAATAGTCCTCTGATAAGCGAACTTGCTCTATATGATATTGCTCACACACCGGGTGTAGCTGCAGATCTCAGTCACATCGAAACCAGAGCAAAAGTCACAGGTAAATTGTCCTAAAATGTATTCAAGTTTTGTGAACTTAACAATAATATCTGCAAGGTATTGTGGAAATGTGTATTACATTCTATCAGCGGTACATGGAAAAACTAGTAAGAAAACCGAATGGCCAGCTTTTAGCTTCTCTCAAGAAGGATGACTCACTCTGCATATAAAATTAAGAATGTGTATTTATTAATTTGGAAAAAAAAATCATAAACGGGGGCGAAATTCCATTGTGTTTCATGTTTGGATTAGGGTTTCATCAGAGACAAATAGTCAATGTAATATTTATTTTTTTTTCTCTCCTTTAGGTTACCTTGGACCAGATCAGCTTGCAGATTGCCTTAAAGGCTCTGATGTTGTTGTCATCCCTGCTGGTGTACCTAGAAAACCTGGTATGACTTCAGCTATGATTTGAATTGTGCATTTCTTTACTGTCACACAGCTTTTTGTTAAATCTAAAGTTTAAAGGACCACAAGGGATAGATAGATATAATCTCTGTGGCAGTTGGTCATTGTTATGGCCAAGGATTAATGATTCAAACATAATGAGTCCCCAGGCTGTTCTAGAGCCTGCAGCAGCTTCCTGTTTGTGATCTAAAGTTCACTTAACAAGTAAGGAAAGAAGACATTCTAAAGAAAACCTGGTGTGCTGTAAAACCAGATTTTAAAATAATACTCCCTCCCACACCCCTCCATCAGGGGAGGTGTAACTAGGGCTGCTTAAACGCAAACAATATTGATTTTTTTTTTTTTTACAATTCTTTATTTTTGGTATCGTAGTAGGCGGTATCATAAACAATGAAAACAGTAAGGCTTACGCAGAAGCCGTCTTGGAAGGCATAACATGTCCTTTGGGTGCCTGGCTTGTGCAAAAGCCACCTTAGTCATTGAGTCTATGGGTGAGAAAGAAACCTGGCTTGCGCAGAAGCCTTCTTAGATGTTACTATCCGTAAGCGACAAACAGGGCCTGTGCCGAGGCCAACTTAAGAGACATAATAATACATTTTAAACGGTGCTTGTGCAATCGTTGTCCTAAGAGGCTTGGTCTGATTGTAGTTTGTAGTGTGTATGAGATGCATCATTGATTGGGTCATTGCATGCTGTGTGTTTGTGGGAAGTGTGGAGTCTCGTGGTAGTCTGTCCTGGTTTCCCACTTCTAGGTGGTGTTGGTGCTGGGAATGGGGATTGTTATGGTGTCATTGTGGTGATGCTGGTGTTCCAGTGGGTGTTCCGGTCGGGATCCCAGTCCTGCAAACCCAATGTAGGTGAGGTGGTCGAGGGGAGGGAGGGGGGTCGGGGAGAAAGGAAGAAGGGAGGAAAGAAAAAAGAAAAACTTAAATAAATAAATAAATACATTTTACAGAGCCCCCTTGCTCTCCCCTGCTCACCCTTAAGAAAGGGGGTGGGCTGGGTTGGTGGGGAGGTGTGAGGGTGTGTGGCTTGGGAGGAGGGGGAAATGCTTTGGGGAGGTCTTCCGAGACTGGGGCAAGTTGGTTTCTTTTGAGTTTATGGTGCCATTGCCGATCTGATGAGCCACGGGTCCCATATCTTGTGAAAAGACTTGGAGGTGTCATGGATCAGAGCGGATAGTTTGTCCATTTCGATTGTTTCGTCTATTTTCTGTAGCACTTCTGTTGGGGTGGGGGTAGTGTTGCTGCCCCAATGCCTGGCTATTGTTCTCTGGGTGGCTAGTGCCACTCGGGCTGTGAGTTTATTTTGGGCCCTAGTTAAGGATTCGTGTGATTTGGAGAGGAGCCAGATCCACGGATCTAATGGAAGATCACTGTGTAGAGTCCTGTTGACTGTTTGGGCCATTTCACGCCACAGTGGGGTGATGTGCGGGCATTCCCACCATAGGTGGATGTACGTGCCTTGGCAAACAATATTGATTTAACTCCTAAATGATAGAGAATTGAGCGGAGAGACTGCATGATGTATACACCAAAACCACTTAAGCTAAAGTTATTTTGACGCTTGGTTTCCTTTTACTGGTTTATGACTTCTTGTATCAGTGGTCCTTAATGGATTAATTTAAAAAAAAGTGTAAAACTGTCCGCTTCTGTACACATGCTACTTAAATTGATGCACATGTTGCACCCATATATGAAGCCCCACTGTGGTTACTAGCTCTGTTTAAAAAGTTGCATACCTCTTTTGCTGGCAGAAATTTTAGTCACGTTGCAAAACATGACAGTCCTTGAAGAGATAGCAGCCACAGTTCAGGCATTCTTCTTGTCTGAACAGTACTATTGCCAAGTACGGTCTTTCATATCCCTTAAATCCCAGCCTGGCAGTTATAGGATATGCTTGGCAATCCCATAGTCAATTCGCTGATTTTCTAATAGTCAGGAAAGGGGCACTTAATGCTAATTTTAAGATCCTCTATTTTTTTTTCCACATTCAATACCCAATAATAAAACCTTCTGAACAGTGCTGTTGGAAACTAGACCTATTCATTATTTTTGTAAATTAACTGCATTGGCTCACATTTATATTTATACACTTTGGATTATAATTTCATTCTTTTCCTTCCCACATATTAGGTATGACACGTGACGATCTATTTAACACAAATGCCTCCATTGTGGCCACCCTTGCTGAAGCATGTGCAAAACATTGCCCTGAAGCCATGATCTGTATCATTGCCAACCCGGTGAGTGGGCCTAGACATATTCTGTTGGGACATTAAAGTGACACTATAGTCATCAATTATCTTTGATTTAGAAGTTAAATCACTTTGTTTATGTGGCCTTTTGCACACCTCCCTGCATGTGACTTTTACAGATTTCGTAAATACTTCCTGTAAAGTGTCATCTAATGTTTACACTTCCTTTACTGCAAATTCTGTGTAATTTAAAAATTCTTATCTCCTGCTATATTAATAGTTTGCTAGACCCTAAAGGAGCCTATTGTATGTAATTACAGAGCAGGAGATAAAAACTTTTAAAGTAAGTCACATCTGATGGAAAATAAAACAATGCTTTCATGCAGGCTGTGTCTCACAGCCAGGGGATGTATGGCTTGGGCGGCATAAACAGCAGTAGATAGGTTTGAAGTGTTGTTTTTTTTTTTTTTTAGTTTTTTTTTTATTTGACATTTTAAAATCCATGCCCCTTACATCCTCAAACACCCCAGAAGGGGCCATATTGCTATAATAATGTGGGTGTGTGGTTATCTCCTCTTTAACTTGTGTGTGTATATATTTGCAGGTAAATTCAACAATTCCCATCACATCTGAAATATTCAAGAAGCATGGAGTTTACAACCCCAACAGAATTTTTGGTGTAACTACACTGGATATTGTACGAGCAAACACGTTTGTTGCTGAACTGAAGGTATGTAATGCATTACTGGTGGTGTATATTTTATATTAAAGCATAGATTGTGACAGCAGATAAGAACAGTTTGGCCCCTATAGTCTGCTTAATTTTCTAAATACTTCCATTAGTCCCTGGCCTTGTCTTAAGTCTAGGATAGCCTTATGCCTATCCCAAGCATTCTTAAACTCCCTTACTGTGTTAACCTCTACCACTTCAGCTGGAAGGCCATTCCATGCGTCCACTACCCACTCTGTAAAGTAATACTTCCTGATATTATTTTTAAACCTTTGCCCTTTTAATTTGAGACTGTCCCCTTGTGGTAGTTTTTCATAGAAACCTATATGACCAGTTTATCCTACTGGGTTAACTTAAATTCTGAACTACAAGTGTTTGTAGTTTGGGACTGAGGTTTTGGCTAACACTAATTTTGTAAATGTGAATGTAGTTTATAAAAAAAAAACACTTCTGAGACATAAATACCAGATGGGGGGTCATTTAATGCATACTATTTCAGTAGAAATTGGTTCCCTACATTTGTGTTTGTTAACCCCTGGTTTTCCTCTGTAAACGAATCCCCAGGATGTTTCTTTTGTGTTCTAAAACGGATTTCATGTCTTGCTTTTTTTTTGTGCCAGTTAAATTGTCACTTATGGATATATTGTAAATGGTGAATATATTCATGCAAAAAAAAACTCACTGAAAATTCTACCTTCACCCTCTTTCACATGGAATATAAACCTGTCACCTTTAAGGAATATTTGCAATAATTAAGGAGTCTCCGCAAATGGCATTTCTACTTAATTTGTTCTTATGTTTGGTCTATTATACAGTTTCACTTGTAAAAGTATTGAGACAAAAATGTTGTGAAATGTTACTTTTTATATAGCTTTGTTATATGGCTGAACATAGCTTTCGATAAAAACTTTGTAAAAGTATTTAGGAAGCGGATAACGTGTGTTCTTCCACCTCTTCTGTTGAACTGCTGGTTATATTCAATCTGGAGTTCAGGCATTTGAATTTGGGCATAGTGTGATTTAATTATTTATCCATCTGTTTGTAGGGGCTGGATCCAGCACGTGTTAACATCCCTGTGATTGGTGGTCATGCTGGCAAAACCATCATCCCTCTGATTTCACAGGCAAGTTCTAAAATTATGAACTGTATGGATTTTCTTTCAAGGGACTAAAATACCAGTTAGGAAAGTTCCCCTTGTATTCTAAACACAAACGGCAAACTCTGCTGTGAAAACTTAAATTTGTATTGCTTGGATTACAGCATACTGATAGAGGTCCACATATTTATATACACAGATGACCGGAGCAGCGCCTAGGAGGATCCTCAAGTGTGTTGAATATGCACAAGGAGACTTTATTGTGTAATATATAATATGTATGGAGAATCTCAGGCTTTCACTTGAACCTTTATTTTAATATATATATAATTATTTATTTTTTCCCCCCAAGACACCATGTCCACGTCAAATCTAGTGTCTTCATTTCGTCTGTCTCAAGGATACCTTCACCAGTATGTGTCCCTCTACTTTGCCCAATACACAGTGCACTTCTAGTAGCCAAAAAGCCATCTGAGAATGACCTCAAAAAATGGTTTCAGTGTTCAGGGGAGAGAAGACATCTCCTCATACGTTGTTTTTAAATGCAGATGTAACTTCTTTACAGAGCACCCCAAAAGTAGAGTTTCCCCAAGATCAGCTGGAAGCTCTCGTTGGAAGAATTCAAGAGGCTGGTACTGAAGTTGTCAAAGCTAAGGCAGGATCAGGTTTGTCATTTTACAGTGGATTTATGTTTTTCATATGTGGGACACCACTGTTTCACAATGGGGCGTTGTCCTAAACCACCAGTCTATTGTGCTTAATAGAACAACATAGAACATAAAATGCATTATATTGGTAAAAAAAAAAAATTGTGTGGTTAGATATTCATTAAGCATCTACTGTCTGGCTTAAAAGCTGTGCTTTTACTTCTGAATTCTATACAAAATATAGGATTCAGAACTTTTGTTAAGCACCTGTTTTAATTAAATTCAGGACTAATGCATCTGGCAGGTTGTGAATTCGCAAATTCATTAATTTGCCAATGGACTGCTAACTAGTATTGAGTAGTGCTGGAGTGACATCACATATTGGGCCAATGCCTATATCTGTTATGTTGATTAGATCCAGTCCGTTGTAGGCATACATATTTCCTGCTAAATTCTATTTTTATAGGACTATCATTTTATATTTTCTGAAGTCCTTACATTTGGGTTAAGCCCACTTTAGGTATTGAGGACATGGTAATTTTCTCCTTCACAAAACCCCTCCTTGATCTTAGGAGAAGGGATTACTGAAATTTGTTTTTGCACTTTAGTGAATAACCCAATCAGTTAACTACTTGTATATGTTTTTCAGGGTTTTTTTTTTTCTTATTATTTTCAGATTTTACTTTACTTCTCTTCTCGATATAACCTTGCATTATAGAGCTTTAAATCAATGGGCAGGAAAGTGACACTAACTTGTACAAATGTCATTATGCAGGTTCCGCCACTCTGTCAATGGCCTATGCTGGTGCTCGCTTCGTCTTCTCTCTTCTGGATGCTATAAATGGAAAGGAGGGTGTTATTGAATGCGCTTTTGTCAGGTCTGAAGAAACTGAGAGCCCATATTTCTCCACTCCTCTTCTGTTGGGGGTAAGTTCAACATCTGGCTCCTAACTGTACTTTTATCTCTTTGTAAATCAATTAAGATAGGTGCATGCATAAGACTAAACGCGTTGTTCCCAAGCAACAAACGTGGGCTACAAAGTAAACTTGATAGATCCGCGTTGAGCTGGGGTGGTAGCAATCTTTCCTAGTGTAAGGAACGGTGTGCTTATTTATGGGTTTTAATATCCATTATACACCCTTACTTGCAGACTTTTACACGAAGTCCTCACTTTCCAGCAGATTTGACAGGTATTACAATGTAGTGTAATTTATACACTTCTGAAAAATTGTATGCTTAGAAAAGCGATGTTGAAATCCTTATTGGAAATACAATAGAAATACTTTCATCAGTCTTTAGAACATTAAAAGTTCAAAGTGTCCTGCCAGTTGCTCCATTGTTCCAGAAACATTCTGCCATGCTTAGACCTTATTTCCATGTATATTTTAAGAGTTACGTGTAGTGCTTTATATATTGCAGGGGGAAATATGAAACAATTTGCTTTTTACTTAGTCTTATTTTAACCTCTCGAAGGAAAGCAGGATATTGGATTTATTTTCCAAATGTGTATCTACAGTAGGTCCAATGAGTGCTAATGTTTGCTTTGAATGCTCCACTGTACCAATTTTCACTTGAATTTGTTTTAGAAAAGTGGCATTGAGAAGAACCTCGGCTTGGGGAAGCTTTCTCCTTTTGAGGAGAAGTTGATTAGTGAGGCCATGTCAGAACTGAAGGGATCCATTAAGAAGGGTGAAGAATTTGTCAAGAGCCGCAAGTGAGCGAAATTCCATCCAGAGCTGGCTTCCTTAATTTATTGAAGCATCTTGACACTTTAGGAAACGCAAACCATGGTCAATATTTTGCCCAGATGTCTGCCCGGTGTTGAAGATGAGAGCAGATTTGCTTTAATTACTGAACTTTCTCCATCATAGGGGGGACTTCCTATGTGCATACATCATGGAAACCTGAAGCTGCATTTCCATCTAATGTTGCAACCATGTGAGATTTAGTTGAAAAATTAAAACTATTTTTCTTTCTAATGTCTTCAGGCCTATTTTCAGTTTTTTCTTTTAGATGTCTTGGTTGTGTTAATATTACTGCTGATGTAATTGATATATAAAAAAAAAAAAAACCTGTAACCTTCCAGTCCCCACCCCTCACTACCAATATGTAATGTTTGTGATGGTTATTGAGGGAGCAGGACTTTTGGAGTGATGATAGGAAGAGATGGGTAGAACTGATGGATGGGACGATGGGTTCCATCAAGTGGAGTAAATCACTTGTTAAATCAGTGAAGAACTTACTGATGCAGGAGGATGACCTTCCATGAGCAGATATTAGTTTAAGGTTGTTGAAACCTTCTCTAGAAATAAAATCTCAGGCTTTCAATTGAACTTTTATTTTATTACTCATATACATTTATTTTGTTCCAAGACACAATGCCCACGTCAAATCTAGTGTTTTAATTTCGTCTGGATACCTTTCCCAGTATGTGTCACTCTAATTTGCCCAATACAGTGCACTTCTAGTAGCGAACACTACTTAATGTATTTAAACTTTGTCCTGTATGAAATCATAACCGTAACATCCAATATAACTATTTAAATCCCCAAAGCAAAATAATTTTGTTCAAACTGTCATGTGGTGTGAATGTTCTGATGTGCTGTGCTTAAGGGATAGGAAGAGATTTTCAGGAAAGACTACTGAGCACCATTGTACGATCTGTAAGTCAATCTGAGTGCACTGAAGAAGCTGAGAGAAGGTAAGGAACACACCATGGAATTGATGTGGCTGCAAGCCAGACATGTTAGTGTATTTTTTATTTATTTTTTTTTGCCTCTAAAAAAAATTCAACCGTACACATTCCCAATATGTCACCTGTAGTTTATCTATGTAATTCAGTCACAAGATATGAATATTCCCATCAAAGCTGTCGGACAGCTGGGATTCTTAGTTCTGTACAGCTTGTGTCAATTGTCACTAGTTAATGTGTTGTGCACATGCACAGTAGGGATGGCAGGACTGTGCATGCATGAAAGCCTGTTACTTTTCTGATTGTAAAACAGTTTGCATAAAGTGATGGTAGCATGGCTAAAATTGTATTATAATATAGTTCTAATACTATGATTTACTGAAACTTTCATTTGCACTACTTATCCATTAAACTCTTGCTGAGCAGCGGTTTATGGGATAAAATTCAGTCCCCATAGACTAGAATGAAACATTCCTGATTAAATTGTGTTCTGGAACTCTGAACAGATGTAAGAAGTGCACCAAGAAATGTTTGAAAGGTAATTAACTTTTTTTTTCTCTATTTTTTTTCCTTGCAATTTTATCCTGGTACAGCAAGGAAACGCAAGCTGTAAAAAAATTTTCATTTTATTACTCCTATCGTACAGCTGACAATAACGGTGTCAAAGTGGGAGAGTACTCAATAGATGAGAAGTTTTACAGGATTTACTAAAGTGTGATTTTATTTTTTTTATTTTATTTTTTTTTGTGGAATGCAAGTGGTTTTTAAAGTTTAAGGCCAAGGTAGCCAAAAAAGTAGAACATTCTCCAAATCGACTATTCTTCCAGTTTGGCTACTTATTTACAATTAATACTTTAGTAAATAAAATCCAAATAAAACTTCTCTTAATCTATACTGGGGGGGGAATAATACAGTTCCAAATGGAACTCACCTGTAGACTCTACATGTCAAACTGCTAGTTAACCAATGTGTCCAAATTTCCTCGTAATCTAACAAAGTGCTTGAAACAAACTTTTGAACATGTCTGCTAAAAAAAAAATCAAACATCAAAGGTGACAGTTTGAGGTACAATAATAAATAGTAATATCACTACTATGAGTGGATGGTGAGAGTGGTAGTGGTAAAATGTTTGAGAATGGAAATACATCTGGCCTGGGTAGACAGATCAGACATGCAATGCAGGTATTGGGTGCTTGGGAATATCGCCAAGGCATTAGATATAACTTACCACTTTCATTATTCTCAGCATCATCAGAGTGCAGGTTAAAGAGCAAATGGTACATTAAAAAAAATAGCTGCATGGTGCTGAAGCTCCTCCGGGATATTTGTTTATAGCAACAAACTGGAATTTGCTGTTCTTTTAGTTGGATTAATCTGGTTCACACACCAGTGGTGTATACTTCTGATGTTTCAACACCGCTAAGCATGTAGTTTGTAGACACAGTCCAAAGTGTTGCATCTTCTTGCAGTCTGCTGCTTTGGTCGAGGCTGGTTAGGTGGCTTATCCTCAGACTTGTCTAGGACCCTGCAAATAGTCTGCCCTCTGGGCTGGTGGACAAAAGCCCGGTCCCCAGTGGGGCACTGAAGTGGCCACCCCACTACATCCTCCTGATAAGTGATGTGTAGAGTATGGGCCTACCATACTAAATGGCCACACACTAAGTCATGCAGCTGCAGGCACCTTACCTCAAGCCTATATATGCGAAGATCCACCACTGAAGGCATTTGTTGTGAGAATCTATGATCAAAGACTTCACTCCTCTTGGCCGTGTTGTGGTTCCACAGAGCCGATTTGTTCAGTGACCTCTCATATAGATCTCTTTTACCCCAGAATGGAGATGAGAAGACATAGGAAACTGTTACAAAGGACAGCTGGCCTCATTGCTCGGGCTCACATGACTGCCACAACTAACCATGCATATGGAGAGATAAAAAAAATAGGAATAAGGGCTGCGCCTAGTAAAAACTAGATAAAATAGTCCAAATAAAATAAATGGGTAAAAAGGTAAAGTCTTATCTAGAGACGTCTGCAGTGGTCGTATGGCAGTGTTCAGTCGGGAGCAATTATCCTTATTATGTTCTTCCTTGTCGGTCAGCTCATATGTAAGAGACAAAAAATATCGGAAGCCAAATAGTGTAGTATGTTGGTAATAGTTGAGATAAATATATAAAGAATCTTGAATGCAAACTCACATTTTTAAGAGCTAAGACCCGCTCTGGTGTGAAGGGCGTACAGCGGTTTGATCCCCGCTTATGGGATATAAGGTGAGTTTCCTTCGTCTGCGTTTCTTCCGTCCGTGGTATTATAAACACTCAGATAGAAACAGCCAATAGTGTTCACTGTGTAAAAACTATTAAATAAAATAATAAAATAGAATGGATACTCACAAGAAAGGAGCAGAACAACTGCTCCTTGTTTATAGCGCTGGTGGTATAATCCCCACCTAGGATTGCTTGGAGTCCGACGTAATAAAACAATGCCAGGTAAGAAGTAGGTAAATGTGTATTAAAAGATAAATAGTACAATTAAAAGTAACCAAATATACTTTAATATTAAAAATACACAATTGTAAAACCATAAACGCGTTTCGCCACAAGGCGTTATCAATATGGGGAAAGAACCTGATACCTGGCAAGAAAATTAATAAATAGCAAACCCAAAAAAAAAAATTAAGTAACAATCACAAAACGGGTTGGTATTAATATAATAAAAACTGTATAGAAACGGAGAAAGTACTGAGTGATAAAATAGAGGTGCTAAATAACAATTAGAATTTATAAATATACATTTAAAACGAGCAAAATATAAATATAATTAGTTAAAATATAGCATGGTCACATGACCGGCATGAACACAGCGGGGGTTGATGGGAAGTGTAGTTGGACGCCGGCGAGCACTGCGCAGCCGCCGGCGTCTGTGTGGTAGCTTTGAAGGGCGTCAGCACGCACAGGAGGTGCGGCTAACGCCTGAAGGGGGGGCGTGCACACAAGGAGAGACGAGGGCTCGCACTGGGCTGCGGCCGTCATCAGACTAGGGGCGTGGAGAGTATGACGCGGCGGCTCGCACAAGGCTGCAGCAGTCGTCATGGAGATCTCACAGCAAAAATGTCGGCTTGCACAGAGCTGCAGCCGACTATAGGGAGAAAAAATGAATGGACATAGACATCATGTCTGATACACTGAATCAGTGTAATCAGGCATGATGGCTAAAAAATAATAAACAACAGCAAATATAAATATGGTGAATGTAAACAACTAATATAAGACATTAATACATGTATATGCAAACAACCTATATAAGACACAAATACATGTATATACAGCATATATAAACAGCATATAAAAACATCAATGGGAATTTAAAATACAAAGACGAAGAAAAAATCTAATTAAAATGAAATTAACCCCTTAAGGACCGGCCTGTTTTTGCGATGTTTGTACGTTAAGGACCAGAGCAGTTTTAACACTTTTGTGGTGTTTGTGTTTAGCTGTAATTTTCCGCTCTCTCATTTACGGTTCCCATACAAGTTATATATTGTTTTTTTCACGACAAGAAGGGCTTTCTTTACATACCAGTATTTATATTATGTCATATATTGTATTTAAAAAAAATAATAAAATATGGTGAAAAATAAAAAAAAAACATGTTTTTGGACTTTTACTTGAAAAATCTTTTACTTATCTACAAAAGCTAATGAAAAAAACTGCTAAATAGATTAAAAATGTTGTCCCGAGTTTAAAAACACCCAGTGTTTACATGCTTTATTGCTTTTTTTTTGCAAGTTATAGGCCTATAAATACAAGTAGGAAATTGCGGTTTCAATATATATATATATTTTAAATGTATCAATAGTGACATTGTTACACCGTTATCTGTCATAAATCCCCGAAACACGCCTAACATGTACATATTTTTTAAAGTAGACAACCCAGGGTATTCAAAATGGGGTATGTCCAGTCTTTTTTAGTAGCCACCTAGTCACAAACACTGGCCAAAGTTAGCATTTATATTTGTTTGTGTGTTAAAACTTTGGCCGGTGTTTGTGACTAAGTGGCTACTAAAAAAGGCTGAACATACCCCATTTGCAATACCTTGGGTTGTCTTCTTTTGCAAATGGTATGTCATCATGGGGCTAATTCTCATTCCTTGGCTACCATACGCTCTCAAAGGCAACCTAACCAATCTGATAAATTTCAATAAAAAAAAAAGTAAAATCAAGCCTTATATTTGACCCTGTAACTTTCACAAACACTATAAAACCTCTACATGTGGGGTACTGTTATACTCAGGAGACTTCGCTGAACACAAATATTAGTGTATCAGAACAGTAAAATATATCACAGCAATAATATCCTCAGTGAAAGAGCTGTTTGTGTGTGAAAAATGCAAAAAACTTCACTTTCACTGACAAGATCATCGCTGTGATATGTTTCACTGTTTTGAAACACTAATATTTGTGTTCAGCGATGTCTCCCGAGTAAAACAGTACCCCCATGTACAGGATTTAGGGTGTCATAGAAAGTTACAGGGTTAAACACAGTGCTAGCAAATTAAATTATCTGGACTTTTGGCCTGGGTTGGCAGGCAGGTCCCTCAAATTGCAATCATTAAAATTACTTAATTAGGTAAAAATATTACATAAATATGCACGTAGAATTTTAATATATATACATATTTATATATTTGACGTCTACGTGTATATTTATGAAATTATTTATGTAATTATGTATGTGGACATATGTATATTTCGTATTATTTTTATTTATTTATACATAGATATATATATATCATTACATTCTAAGTGTATTTTGATATAAATATATACACATAAGAAAAGAGTGCACTCCAGAGGACTTCTTTGAAAAAATACATTTCTTTTATTCACATCTGTGTGAAGATACAGTCAAGTCGACGTTTCAGTCCCAGAAGGACTTTTTTCAAGACCTTGAAAAAAGTCCTTCTGGGACTGAAACGTCGACTTGACTGTATCTTCACACAGATGTGAATAAAAGAAATATATTTTTTCAAAGAAGTCCTCTGGAGTGCACTCTTTTCTTATGTGTATATTATTCGGCTGAGGCAGCACCGAGGCAGGCACAAGACCGGCAAATTGAGTGCGGGAGTATCAAGACTACATTGATATAAATATATATATATATATCAATATCAAAATACTGTTAGAATAAAATTGCATATATATATATATAATTTTTTTTTAATTATTAAAAATTATTTTTATTTTTTGTTATTTATTTTTATTAACATATTTGTATTTTATAATAATATATATACCATATATATATAGTTATTATATATATTGTATATATTCGTGTGTAATTTAAATATAAGTGTATTTTTATATTAATATACGTGTATATATAAATATAAAAATACTTAGTATGACATTATATATATGATATTATATATATATATATATATATATATATATATATATATATATATATATATATATATACAAATAGAAAAACCCTTGCACTCCAACTTTTACTAATAATACTGCCAGGTGCCAAGTCCCAAATTCATAAAAAATCAAAAAATTACCGGCACTCATGGGCTTCTTTCATCCAGTTTATTTATAGGTGAAGATAGTCAGGTCAACGTTTCAGCTCCCGATCGGAGCTTTCATCAGGACACCAAAGGCATATTACATGGTATAAGACAAACATATATAGGACAAATAAATCACATTAACCAATAAACACTGACCTTATCAGCTGTGCTCCATTAGCTCAGATGCTCGGCGTTCACTCAATCCCATTGCGCATGTCTAGCGTCGGTGTGGACTTCCGCATCACATGATCGGGAGGCCGGATCTCTGATCCGATAGCGTCATAGTAACCAAGCAACCGCTGGTTTAACCAGCAAGGATGCTACTATGTTTCCAGCTATCGTGAGGAATATTCTCCCTACTAATACAGAGCCAGTCTCTCGGTGATTACGGACAATTTAAATCCAACCTTGGTGCTCGCCGAGCATCCCAATGGGTTCACACTGTCATTATTACTGTTCATCTTTAAATGTTCACTATTCGTCTTCAAGGGGTGAATTATGTTACTCACTAATAACTACTAATTAAAACTAAAACAGAAGAAAATATGTGTATGCTCAAAAAAGAAAATTATCTATACAAGTGATAAACATGTGTCAATTCATTTATATGTAAATCCAGGACAAGAGGCCACGTTTTTCAACCTACCTGGGGACACTCCGTTAACCACTCACAAAGTTGAAACCCTAGACCAGACCCCCCTTCGCCAAACCGCCTATCGCATACCCGAAGCAGTTAAAGATAATATGCGGAAAGAAATTGAGGAAATTATGCAGTTAGGGGTGATAGAACACTCTGACAGCCCCTGGGCCTCCCCGGTAGTACTAGTACCGAAACGGGATGGCACGACCCGTTTCTGTGTAGACTACCGGAGGCTAAACGATAAAACAACCTCAGACGCCTACCCTATGCCCCGGATAGACAAGCTCCTAGACAAAATGGTCAGAGGCCAGTACCTCACCACAATAGATCTGTGCAAGGGGTACTGGCAAATTCCATTAGCCGAGGACGCCATCCACAAGTCGGCATTTGTCACCCTGTTTGGCCTGTATCAGTTTAAGGTCATGCCATTCGGGATGAAGAATGCCCCAGCTAACTTTCAGAGGATGGTAGATCGGCTACTGGATGGGTTTCAGGAGTATGCCTGCGCCTACTTGGATGATATAGCCATTTTTAGCTGCTCCTGGCCTGAACACCTGACCCACTAGACCGGATTAGGGAGGTCGAACTGACCCTAAAGCCCAGTAAGTGCCATATTGGAATGGCAGAAGTTCAATACTTAGGGCACAGAGTCGGGAGCCTGCTACAGAAACCAGAACCCGCTAAAATAGAGCCAAGTGGCCAACCCCCCGCACTAAAACCCAGGTCCTCGCATTCCTGGGTACCGCAGGGTACTACAGGAAATTCGTAGCTAATTACAGCACCCTAGCTAAACCTCTCACGGATCTAACACATAAAAACCTCCCCAAGATAGTAGTATGGGCCCCAGAGTGTGAACAGGCCTTCCAATAGCTCAAGACGGTGCTCATTAAATCACCTGTACTTTCTGCTCCTGATCCAACTAAACGCTTTCTCGTCCATACAGACGCTTCTATGTTTGGATTGGGAGCAGTACTGAGCCAAGTCGGAGCACATGGCGGCGAGCAACCCGGGGCTTATCTAAGCCGGAAACTTTTGCCCAGGGAAGTAGATACACTGTCATTGAAAAGGAGTGCCTGGCGGTGGTGTGGGCCCTCAAAAAGCTGCAACTTTACTTGTATGGACAACCGTTTACCTTACTCACAGATCACAACCCGTTGGTGTGGCTGAACAGGGTGTCAGGAGACAATGCCAGGCTGTTGCGCTAGAGTTTGGCGCTACAGCCTTTTGACTTTACAATTCACTATCGCCCTGGGAAGCAAAATGGCAATGCTGACGGGTTATCCAGACAAACAGACCTTGAACAGTGATCTGTGAGTACTCCTCCGGACATCCCCAAGCCGATCCTGGCCTGCTTCAGGACGTCCTGTAAGCCTGGGTACTTATGCACAAAGCATTGTACGATCAGATTACACACATGTGCCATGCATGGCACATGTGTCAACTTGCCCAAATTCAATGCTGTCAACAAATTTCTTACATTGTCACAAACCACTTTGCCGATCTCCAGTTGGTGCGGAGTCAGCCACTTTTCCACCTGTGCGTTCAGGGCGGACAGGAGTGCTGGTCCGGTGTGACTCTGCTTTCAAGCAAGTCAAACCCAAGATGGCGTGACACTGCCGTATCCGGGATGTGGAATAGTACCTGGGGAGCTGGGGGGGTGCCGTTGATGTGGAGCAAGATGCAGCAGCAGAAGAGGACTCAGCCGAGGAGGTTATGGAAGAGGATGGAGTAGGAGGAGTAGAGGAGGTGGCAGCAGGCCTGCCTGCAAGTCGTGGCGGTGCCACCAACTCCTCTGCAGAGCCACGCATTCCATGCTTGGCAGCCGTCAGCAGGTTTATCCAATGCGCAGTGTAGGTGATATACCTGCCCTGACCATGCTTTGCAGACCAGGTATCAGTTGTCAGATGGACCCTTGCCCCAACACTGTGTGCCAGACATGCCATTACTTCCTTTTGCACAATCGAGTACAGGTTGGGGATTGCCTTTTGTGCAAAGAAATTTCGTCCGGGTACCTTCCACTGCGGTGTCTGTGGGGATATTTATGGGATAATAATAGTAAACAGATGAGAATTGCCCACGATTTTCAATTCTCAGATCCCAAAGATCGTTATCGTTATAAGTGAAATGTATATCATATAATAAATCACAAATTGTTATAAAAATAGATAATTTATTTTTAACAACTTAAATAATAATGATGAGTAACATGCATGATAATAATCAATGGAAATTCAGTATAACATGAATATGCAATACAAAGTGGCAATACATTTCCTGGTTAATACAGTCTTATCTATAGCATTAGCTGTCAAGAGATTTATGACCCTTTCACAGAGAGATGAAGTGAAACTCACACACAGAGCATAGAGCAATAAAAACTTTCAGCTGGCAGTTAGAAATAACCCTTGCAATGCTGGCTAGACCTCTTATAGGGATTTAAGATCTACTCCTATGTAATTTTAAATAAAATAATATTTAAACAGTCAGTAATCACTTCCTTGATCCATCCAATGAGAAATCTTACTATGTTATATAAGCTGATATTTTAATTAATTTGTCTAACAGATATTTTATCTTATTTTAGAGCAAATCAATACAGCTGGATAAATGTCACGATATGCTAATGTGATATTAATCACATAAATACAATGTTATCGTTTTTACCTGCAGAGTAAAAAGTTTAAAATGTATTCCTTATTACTAAGATTTCTAAATATGAAATCTAATCATGATTTATCCAGTCATATATCATGCTATTAATTTTAATTAATTTTAATTAATTAATTAAATGCCAGTATATTTACCAGTTAAGTAGATATTTTCTCATCAGATATTCTCAGGTAGCTAAGTGTCAAGGAATGTTTCTCTCTTGCTCTGCATGGAGTGTCTTGCCCCCGACTGCTTCAATCTTTGAATCCTCCTCTTAGCATTTTTTTTTTTATTACTCTGATCGCCCGATTCTGCCTCTCTCTTCCCTTGTCTTAACTTTTTAAAGGGAAAATTCCTTAGGTGATAACCAATAGCAACCCTGTGGGTGTGGTTCCTTTCTAGGTAACCATTTTAGTATTTGGACTCTAGATGGCAGTCTTGTCCCACTAAACATACCTATCCAGGAAAGAGTTAACTTTTCCTGGTGGCTATTTTGACGTCATTTTGGCTTATCTTTACAGTGCCATAATTTTAAGTATCCTTTCAGATCAAAGGGTCTTTCTCAGACTATGTGACTGCATTTTCTGTAGTAATTCCTAATATGACATTTTGTAATACTACAAATACAATGGGATCTTGTACAAGATCCCAATACAATGGGATCTTGTACATATAGAAAGTAAAAATAAGATTATTTAATCTTCTCTGTCACCTATGTCCGGGTTTAGAATTTATTCTATTCCATTAGCATTTTAGACAGTCTGTCCATCCCCCGTTCTCAATGTCTTATCTCTTTGTTGTTTATACTACACATTCCATTCAGCTCGGGCAAAGCGGTCAGTTTTAGAGAAAGGATAGAAATTCTGTGTCTCTTTTGTTAGCTTGAAACTAACAAAATGGAGTCTGGTATGTTCAGATTACTTCAGAATATAAACTTTGTATTTCTATCATAGCACAAAATGTCTGCTGATATAAATACCATGACGTGTCCCAATAGCTACAAATTTTTTGAAAGCCTCATACTCCACCAGCTTGTATGGTAAAAGCTGGCGGGCTAATAGTTCAGACAAGCCAGCTGTCAGACGCTGGGCAAGGGGGTGACTTTCTGACATTGGCTTCTTACGCTCAAACATGTCCTTGACAGACACCTGACTGTGGGCAGATGAGCGGGAACTGCTCAAGGCGAGAGACGGAGTGGCGGATGGTTGAGAGGGGGCAAGGAGGACAGCAGTGGTTGACGTGGCTGAAGATGCTGGACCAGGAGGAGGATGGCGGCTTTGAGTTTGTGTGCTGCTTGTACTCATGTGTTGATCCCATAGGCGTTTGTGATGTGCAATCATGTGCCTACGCAAAGCAGTTGTACCTATGTGGGTGTTGGACTTCCCACGACTAAGTTTCTTTTGGCACAGGTTGCAAATGGCATCGCTGTTGTCAGAGGCAGACACACCAAAAAAATGCCACACTGCTGAGCTCTGCAATGACGGCATTCTGGTGGTGGACACAGCATGCATTGATTGGCGTGCTGTCGGGCTGACCCCGGGTGCCGATGCATGCTGTCTGACTGTGCCACTAGCTCCTTGCGACGACCTCCCCCTGCTTCCAACTCGTCTCCTCCTCCTCCTCCTCCTATCTGTCTCCCCATCTGAACTTTCGCCCTGTTCTTCTTGCCGAGCGGGCACCCACGTGACATCCATGGATGCATCGTCATCATCAACCGCTTCACTTGTATCTGACAACTCAGCAAAGGAAGCAGCAGCGGGTACAACATCATCATCATCACACCGTACGTCCATGTGTGTAATGCTGCCTGCCTGAGACATATCCCTGTTATCTACATCCTCTGGCAATAATGGTTGGGCATCACTCATTTCTTCAAACGGATGTGTAAATAACTCCTCTGACATACCAAGTGAAGCGGCTGTGGTGCTAGTGTTGGTGGTGGCGGCAGGCGGGTGAGTGGTATCTTGAGAGGTGCCTGAAGCTAAGCTGGAGGAGGATGGTGCGTCAAGGTTCCGAGCGGAAGCTGTAGAAGATTGGGTGTCCTGTGTTAACCAGTCAACTATGTCCTCAGAACTTTTCAAGTTCATGGTACGTGGCCTCTGAAAACTGGGCATTATTATAGGGCAAAAGGGAATCACAGCACCACGACCACGATGGCCCCTGCGGGGTGGCCTGCCTCTGCCTGTCATTTTTTGGGGGGATTAGTGGTACTATGCATGCAAGCTACTGTGAGACCAGATATGAGTGGCAATGTGCACTGGCAGAGGTTGGCAGAGTACACGCTGAAGGCCTGACACCCGCTTTAAGGACACTGACTGCTATTAGCTTACAGTGAAAAACTTTTTTCTTTTTAAAGGCACGCTATAGAGACACCAGATATGAGTGGCAAAGTACACTGACAGAGGTTGGCAGAGTATACGCTGAAGGCCTGACACCCAGACGCTTGCAGACAACTAACTGCTATTCAATCTATTACAGTGAAAAAAATGTTTTTGTTTTTAAATGCAAGCTTAAGCTATTATGACACCAGATATGAGTGGCACTGGGCAGGTGGGCACAGTATCCACTGTGAGCCTGACACAGAAGCTGGCAGGCAGGCAACTGCAATTACATTACACAGAAAAAAAAAGCAGACTGATGTTCTAGCACTAAAAAGTTTTTTTTGGGGTGCTGCCTTACAGCAGAGATCAGATGAGTCCTTCAGGACTGTAGTGAACACTGAATACCCTAACCTAGCTATCAATTTCCCTATCAAATGAGCAGCAGCTACACTTTCCCTCCTCTATCTAAGAATGCAGCTTCAGAATTAATCTAAAATGGATGCTGTACAGGAGGTGGGAGGGTCTGGAAGGGAGGGTCTGCTGCTAATTTGCTGGAATGTGTCTGCTGACCGTGAGGCACAGGGTCAAAGTTTACTCAATGATGACGAATAGGGGGCGGATCGAACTGCGCATGTGTTCGCCCGTCGCGGCGAACGCGAACACGCTATGTTCGCCAGGAACTATTCGCCAGCGAACAGTTCGGTACATCACTAATTATATGCACCCCATGCACTTAAAAAATAAAGAATGTCAAATCCTTTTTTTTTTTTTTTCGCAAGAATCTGTTTTAAAACTGGATTCAAATGGCCAAATGCTCTTCTCTGCCTCCCACGTCTATTATTATTATTGTTATTTATATAGCGCCATCAAATTCCGCAGCGCTTTACAGTGGTTGTCTATGAGAAGCACCCATGCCAGAAAACGTTACTTGTCCCGCTGTGAAATTGTGATGGGTAGCTCAATAACTACAGGAATCTTTTCAGAATTATTAGTGAAAGATCATGTGATACGGGATGAAACTGAATCCAAATATGTTATGTCCCTAACAAGATTACTTCAGTCTCGTCACTCACAGGTTAAAGCTGCACAGCCAACAGAGAACAACAAAAAGATGCACCACTTGGAACCTGGGGCCTGTGTGATGACAAGGTTTTTTTTTTAATAAAGAAAGAAATGTCTAATGCCAAGGTGGAAGGATCCTCACCAGATTTTGCACTGCACTAACAGTGCTGTTAAAGTACCTAACATTTCATTGTGGATTCACATATACATTGCAAGCTGATTCCACCTCCTGCTGAGCACTTATCAAGTTAATACCAGGGCAGTAAAACTCAAATAATTAAAAATGGTAGTGTTTATTAGTATATTTTTCACGCTTTATGTCTGTAATTAAGCTGAGAAACATTCTGTAGTATTATCCGCTCACCAGGCTGCTCCGCTATATACAAATGGCTCCTGTTATGTTTGTATTAATACGCCACAAAGTGCTTTTAATGGTATAAATTTTAAATCTATTTCTGCCATTCGCTTGGATCACATGAACCTTTGGTGTACTACATCTAAATATAAAAAAGATGTAATGCATTTGGGTACATATTCTATTTCAAGCAGCCCATTTGTGTTTAGTGAAATTCATCATTCATCATTTCTTAAAGGTGGTGGTGATTTTGGGTATCCTGAGTTTGCCAGGGTCTCCACTTTCCATGTGCTTAGCAGTGGTTAATTCATACCGACTCATAATAACAGCAAAGTAATACATAACATAGTAAGGCACAGAAATATAATAATAAAAACACAGACTCAGTTTACAAATTATTACAAATGTAACTTATTTACTTTAAAACATGTAATTTGTAACCAAACATCTCATGTCTTTAACCCTTTAAGGACTGAGCCAAATGTACACTTTGTGATCAAAACTAAAAAATGTTTTGTTCTACGTGACATTCTAACTGTGAGTGTCATGATATGGTTACTTTTACTCCAATAAAATACACATATTTGTATTCAGCGATGTCTCACGTGAAAAACAGTACCCCCTATGTACAGGTTTTATGGTGTTTTGGGAAGTTACAGGGTCAAATATAGCATGTTACATTTTTCAGTTTTTTTCATATTGAAATTCACCAGATTGGTTACGTTGCCATTGAGACCGTATGGTAGCCCAGGAATAAGAATTACCCCCATGATGGCATACCATTTGCAAAAGTAGACAACCCAAGGTATTGCCAATGAGGTATATCCAGTCTTTTGTAGTAGCCACTTGGTCACAAACACTGGCTATAGTTAGTTTTAATATTTTGTGTGAAAAATGCAAAAAACTTATTTGAACTCCAATTTTGGCCCGTGTTTGTGACTAAGTGTAAGAAATTATGACCCTCTTACAAGGATATTCTTTTAGGGAATGTGTGACAAATAAGACACAAACACAAGTGTATAATAAAATGTATTGTTAATATTAATTTAAGGATACTGTTATATTTTAAAAGGATATACACTTTACACATTATAACCATAGTCAGTCCAAAACCAAAAGATACATAATAAAAGGGCAATACTTAAACATTTCAATGGAGGTCTTCCCCTTGCGCCTTCATCTTGGGTAATCTGGGACAGACTATCAGTTCACCATGGCCCTGCTTGCTGTGCTGTCCTCTCCAAAGAGACAAAGAAAAAGAGCCTTCCTTGGATGTTGTCCTTTTAAAGACTGATTCTTGGAGTAATAAACTACAAGTCCCAGAATTCCTTTTCCCTCCCAAAAGTGGTTTATCCCGCCCTCTTTCTCCAGAGAGTTCCTTCTTTACACAAGTCTTTCCCTTTGATCTCTTCCCTCCAGCCATAGTGTAACATTGTGAAAGAAGTAACCAGTTAGGGTTGGTTTCTGGGTAGGTTAGACAGCTTGGGAAAAACACACACAACTCCATTGTTACACCTAGATGTCAATTACTCTGATCTCCTGATAACATACATGGAATACTGGAGGGATGTAAGCTTTTGTTTTAGCTGGATGTTGTAAAATGCAACTGAAAGCCTTGATCCCTATCACACTGTCATCAAGGACATGACCCCAACTTGTGAAACCAGTCACACACACAGAAAGTTAGATACAATATTGCAGTTTGGCATATCAATTTCTTACATAAGTGGCTACTAAAAAAAAGACTGAACATACCCCATTTGCAATACCTTTGGTTGTCTACTATTGCAAATGGTATGCCATCATGGGGATAATTTTTATTCCTGGGCTACCATATGGTCTCAAAGGCAACATAACCAACCTGGCGAATTTCAATGTGAAAAAACTGAAATGCAACCCTTATATTTGACTCTGTAACTTTTAAAAACACCATAAAACCTGTACATGAGGGGTACCGTAGTACCTGGGAGACTTCGCTGAACACAAATATTAGTGTTTCAAAACAGTAAAACGTATCACAACAATTATATCGTCAGTGTAAGTGCCATTTGTGTGTGAAAAATGCAAAAAAATTCACTTTCACTGACCACATCATCGTTGTAATACATTTTACTGTTTTGAAACACTAATATTTGTGTTCAGCGAAGTCTTCCGAGTAAAACATTACCCCCCATTTACAGGTTTTATGGTGTCTTTGAAAGTTACAGGGTTAAATATAGTGTTAGCAAATTAAATTTCCTGGACTTTTGGCCTTGGTTGTCTTACAGGTCCCGCAAATTGTAATTAATAAAATGACCTAATTATGTAAAATCATTACATAAATACATACGTAGAATTATTTATATATATGTGTGTGTGTGTGTGTATATATCACTATATACCTATATATAAATAATAACTTTTTAAAAATTATATATATATGTGTGTGTGTATATATGTATATAATTTTTTTCAATTATTGTTATTTATATATAGGTATATAGTGATATATACGTATATACTTATGTATATAGATATATATTTAATTCTACATGTATTTTGATATCAATATATATATATATTAATTTTAAAATACAATTAGAACGAATTTACGCATATATATTTATTTATTTTTTAACGTATTTACATATTTATTTATTATATATATATATATAATGAAAATTACATTTATATTTAATTTAATATAATTGTACGTGTATTTTGATATTAATATATTTATAATTATATATTAAAACACACTTAGACAGTGTATGTGTATGTGCGTGGCAGCAGGGGGAGTACCTGTCATTACAGGCACTCCCCCTGCTGGCACTGACATAGACGCAAGGACCTTGTGATCACATGGTCCAGGGGGGGCGAAGAGGAAGGAGGGGGGCTCCCAGGTAAGTCCCCATACTGCGATCGCCGGCGACTGGGTAAGTAGAAAAGACGGCTTGGGCGTTCTATGCCGCCCGCCGGTGTTAGAGCCGGTTCCCTAAGGACAGCATAGAGCGCCCACCATCCTTAAGGAGTTAAACCCCCAGAGATTTAAGACATAACTCACCAGAGTTCTGCCCTATTAGCCAGAACTGAACCAAAATGATAATGAAGGGAGGAGGGTGGGGAAAAACAGCTCTCCAGTTAACTTATTTTCTTTCTTCTGGTGCCAAACATAACCTCTGGGCACCTTATATATCGCGTTTTTCCCTGCTCCAGAGCGCCTTCTCTGTCACCCTCTATGAAAAAAAATAGTATTTCATGATAGAATCTTATGAAATACTCATTTGGTCTGTGATGGAATTTCACTAAAATCTAACCCAGCCAAGAGATACATTGAGACAAAGCAGGGGTTACTGAAGTGCCAGGAGCTAAAGAGGATCTGCCGAAGGAAGATGACTGCGTCTGCGAGGGACAGGTTCCGGTAAGGACCACCCTCAGTGGCGATGTCACTTCTGCAAAGTCCCAGACAGTAACCGTGCCGCTTTGAGATTGGTGGCACTACAGAACCTCATGGCATTAGATTATCTTCCTGCTGGAATAGGGGTTACTTGTGTGATTTTAAATGAACAGTGCTGCATTTATGTATCAGATGTCAAAGGTCGGGTAACATTTTCAATAAATAAGGTTAAAGGAATTGCGAGATCCTGTGATTATTGCTCATGAGGCCTGGGATTTTGGACTAAGTAACTGATTTGGCTCCATTGGGTCAAAATCATTGCATGGACTGGGGTTGACCTTTAGGTCACTCCTCACTCAATGCCTTACTGCCATCCCGCCTTCCCCAACATGATACAGCAAGAAACCAATGCTATTGAGCTACAAAGTTTATATACTAATTTTTACAGACCTGAATCTGAGACTTTGGAAGAAGAATTGGCAAGATTTCATTTAATTCTTTAAGACTAAGGCTAAGAGTCAGGTCTGGTTGTACTTTCTCCCCTGTGCTACAAAGTACAAAACTGGGGAGGTGTGAGCAACATTTTGACTCCATCTTGTTTCATCCAATGCAGGTAAACTTGTGAACTGTACCAAGAGAAACACTAAGCTTTCTGCATTCCAGGGAGGTGGCTTCGAGGATTGGCTATGAGTGAGCAAAGGGCCTTGGGGTATGGTAGTAGTGTGGAATAGTGATGTCCCGAACGGTTCGCTGGCGAATAGTTCCTGGCGAACATAGCTTGTTCGCGTTCGCCACGGATGGCGAACACATGTGATGTTCGGTCCGCCCCTATGTGTCATCATTGAGTAAACTTTGACCCTGTACCTCACAGTCAGCAGACACATTCCAGCCAATCAGCAGCAGACCCTCCCTCCCTCCCAGACCCTCCCACCTCCTGGACAGCATCCATTTTAGATTCATTCTGAAGCTGCATTCTTTTTTTTTTTTTTAGACAGAAGTGTGTTATATTTGAGCATGCTAGGCTGAATGTGCGTATATCATGGCTAGTTGCACTGAGGGTATGAGTATATAGCAATACATTGTTGTGAAAGATGGCTGTCATGTTTAGGGTGTAGCTTGCACGTTATCAACTGTGTATTGCAGCTCCACCACTAGTTATAAATCAAGTGTGAGTCGCCCCATGAGATGAGACTAGTGAATAACATAATACATGAACGGTTAAGGTAAAGGCATGTAAGGAACTACAACAATAAACTCTTTAGGAGGTGAAATAATGACATCTTTAAACGCTTGCTACTTTACGATTAGTTAATGTGCAGAGAGCAGTTCATGTGATCAAAGGCATGGTGTGGTGGATCGGCTATAGTGGGACATGCTTGGCAGGCTGCTGTTTACTGCTTGTGTTCATCCGATCCCTTCTGGGCACCAGGTGCAGACCCTGGGAGTCCCTGATACCTGGAACAACAAAGGCAAGTCTCTGGCTGAGTGCCGGGTTCGCGGCTTGAGGTGGTGGAAGCTTGTTTTGTCGGGTGGTCGGATCTGTCCAGGTGGTGCTTCATGTCCGGTGCGGGATTGTGGTGGCTTAAGGTGGAGGTGAGTGCTTGACGTGGGGTAGGCTCTGCATTTCTGTTTGTGACTCCGGTCCCGTCTTTGACGCCTTTTGCGTTGGTGGATTTTAATGGGGACTGCTTCGCTTAGCTGTGGTGGAGCTTGTTCGGGCTTCCTGCTTGTTATTTGATTCCAAAATTGTCCAGCTTAGACTCAATATCCTGCCATGCTTTGCTGGTACCAGGAGGACACGCGGCTGCCGCCATATTGGGAGAGTCGCAGATGGTATGTCAGCCTGGGCGGCTGTGCTCTGTGCTTCCATTAGCTCCAGACAGCCTCTCAGGGGTGGACCGGGATAACCCCCACCGGTCCGAGGGGGGTAACGGAGCTCCTGCCGGGAAGTAGCTTCTCCTGGGCATCCCAGGATCGGGAGATCGGCCGCCTCTCCCACCCGGTCAGCAACAGGCCACACTTGCCACGCGGAGATATGTAAGACTCTGTCGAGTTGCTGACCGCTATTAAGCATGTCGGGTTGCTCAGGTAGGAGCAACATTGCTGGGTCATCCTCTTCTGGGGTGAAATTCGCTTGTTGATAGCTGCTTAAAGTGAGATATTGAAGGAGCTCACACGAAGTGCGTCTTTCCTCCATGACAGCTAGGCCCCGCCCCCCGGAAGCTGCATTCTTAGTGAGAGGAGGGACAGTGTAGCTGCTGCTGATTTAATAGGGAAATCGATAGCTAGGCTAGTGTATTCAGTGTCCACTACAGTCCTGAAGGACTCATCTGATCTCTGCTGTAAGGACAGCACCCCAAAAAGCCCTTTTTAGGGCTAGAACATCAGTCTGCTTTTGTTTTGTTTTTTTCTGTGTAATCTAATTGCAGTTGCCTGCCTGCCAGCGTGTGTGTCAGGCTCACAGCGTATACTGTGCCCACTTGCCCAGTGCCACCACTCATATCTGGTGTCACAATAGCTTGCATTTAAAAAAAAACAAAAAACTTTTTTGACTGTAATATAATAGCAGTCAGTTTCCTTCACACGTGTGCATTTCAGGGCCTGCCAGGGCACAGTGTCACACCAGTGCAACTCATATCTGGTGTAATAGTAGTGTACATTAAAAGAAAAACTAGAGATTTGACTGTGAAATAATAGCAGTCAGTTTCCTTCACACCTGTGCGTTTCAGGGCCTGCCAGGGCCCAGTGTCACACCAGTGCAACTCATATCTGGTGTAATAGTAGTGCACATTTAAAAAAACGAAATACAGGGGGCTTGTTGTCACCTTTCGGGGACCCTAGGTGTTGTACATGGCTGGGTGGAGGAAGAGACCTTCAATGACATCAGTGAGGACAAGGAACGGGACATGGCTAGCTTGGTATCCAACCTTGTGCAAATGGGAAGTTTGCGGTTGTGCAAATGGACTGTTTGCGGTGCGTTAAACTGGGAGTTTGGTCTGTCACTGTGAAGCGGGCGTAACCCTTACACTACCTGATCGATACAACATCATACCTGATGTTTTAAAGCACGTTATTCCAAACAATTTAGGGATGTTAGGTGATTTATGCCCTTTATGGATTAAAACCAGACTCTGCATCAACTATGTAATTTTCCATGGGAGTTTTGCCATGGATCCCCCTCCGGCATGCCACAGTCCAGGTGTTAGTCCCCTTGAAACAACTTTTCCATCACTATTGTGGCCAGAAAGAGTCCCTGTGGGTTCTAAAATTTGCCTGCCTATTGAAGTCTATGGCGGTTCGCCCGTTCGCAAACATTTGCGGAAGTTCGCGTTCGCCTTTCGCGAACGGAAAATTTTATGTTCGCGACATCACTAGTGTGGAATAGTGGAAGTCTTGTTTCTCTCGTACACCTTGTTGTGTATGTTGCTAAAGGGTATGTCCTGCTGGGGTTTTGTCCAAAACAATGTCTACCTTGCCTTAAGTATGACTTTACCTTGTTAGAGAGGAAAATTTGTGGTTTCAAAATACTAATTTAAGACACACAAGCACATGTTATTAATTAGAAACCTCCAAGACCTTAGTTAAGACATAAATAAAACTTTCCTCTAGCCTTGTAGACTGTTGAACACTATACATTGTATGTGTAAGACGAATTCAATAGAGAAACTGTGTATCTCTCCAATATTGCTATATGGTTAAAAATAAATAAATAAATCTATTAATCAACAGAACTCCGGGTCATTTCCAGGGTCAACAACCACATGTCCTTACTCCACATGTTGTGAGTGCTAGCATATCGACTAAGCAATATACTGTATAATAAACCCATCCCCTGCCTATGCTCCCCTTATTGTTAGTAAGCAGAGCACATATATCATTCTTCTCTGTCAATCAATGCTATAAAATAAAAGCCTTTGCACCAGTCAGGAGACAGAAAAAAAAATACTTGTTCTCCTCCAGTGCAGTGTGTCCTGGATGGGATGCACTGATCTCGATTATAAGTGCATTTGTTAAAGAAAAACAGCATTACATGAAAAAAGAAACAGTTATCACAAGTTCCGGATGATTGTCAATGTTGGATCCAGTGATTTTATTTTCCAATTTGCCTTATACTAGAGACTCCAATATATGTATCCAGCTTTATGTACTTGTCCCCCCTGCATATATGGAGCCCTGGTATAGTAAAACCTCTGCACATTGTGTGAATGAGCACTGACCTCTGTTAGCTATTACATTAGGCAGGCTACAGGCTATAGGGTAACTGATTCAGCACTTTCCAAGCTGATGTGAAACTACTTGAGGATTCAAGTGGAAGGGAGGGGCAGAGAGCTGTACTAGGAAGCTATCCCATTCCTAGTACTCCAAGCACACAAACACAGGAAGATCATTTAGCTCCCATCCTGACTGAGCGCCGGACACAAGCTGAATGTGAGTATGGTGTATGAGAACATTGCCAAGTGACTAACGACACATGGGCAGAACATGGGGACATAGTACTTACATGTCATGTATCCAGTCTGTGTGCTCATCAGTCATCCTAAATAATAGAGCTATATTAATACTGCTACAGTTTGTTTATGGACTTGTGTTAACCCTTGAATGGCCTTGTGCTCTATACTAATATATTGTGTTATGAAAGGTTCCATGCCCTCATGTCCTGCCTAGTATATATATATATATTCTGTTTATGAATAAAGGTTAAACCTTTGCATATCTTATGCTAGATATATATGTGAACAGTATATGCTATATGTATGATATAGATGACGGGTCATATATAAAGGCTGTATATGATACTGTATCTCTGATAAATATAAGGCCATATATAATGCAATTGTGACATGTATGAAGGTTGTATATGACATATTTTCATTGTGACATGTATACAGGTTCTATATGATATATTGTATATGTGACAGATATAAGGCTACATATATACTATATATACTATAGCTGTCACAGGTATAAAGCTGGATATAATATTATGTAATATATCAGTGGCAGGTACAATGGTTGTATATTTAATTTATTCAGGCCAACATGCTACTCTGTTAATTTTAGAAAAAGCCGTATTGACCTACTGTAAAACTAGCATTGAATGTCCCTCTAACTATAAGGGTGTTCATTAATTTTTACAGGAGAAATGGTTGAAAATCTGATGTTAACCTTTGCAACTCGGTTACTTTTAAATGTAAACCCAAAGTTAACATCAAGTTGAATATTTCTTTAGCTTAGTCGGTCTGTTAAACTGAGCATGCATTTTGAACTTTGTACCTTAGCACATTATTCTATAGCTGATATTAACCATTTCATCTGCAGTGATGTAACAGGCAGGTATATGGTTGCCAGATCTACCACATCTTCTGGCTACAAATCACTTCTTGCTTTGGGTCAGAACATTAAAAGTGATGTTGAATCACTTACTGATACCGGAGAAACTGACGGAAGCCAAGCACAGAGAAGTGGACACAGGTTTCTTCAGGAAGGAAGAGATTCTTTATTCGATTCACCGACCGGGGCTCAGAGGGACTTATGTCACCAAAATACAACAAGATCTGAGCCCAGAACTGACTGTGTAAATGCATGATATAGACATATAGCTCCTCCTATAGTTAACTCTACCCACATATACTCTTTACACAATCAGCTGAACAAAGCCTAACTTCCCTTACCTGTTAGACCACATGGCTCACCCAGAACAATGGAGGAGGGGAAGTGTTTTCAGTTTCTGCATTCCTGCATTTGCTCAATACGGTGTTGATTGTATCTTAGCTACGTGTAACTAACTAACTGATACAACATTTACACATATGCCACATCGCAATCTTGTCCTAGTAAATTTATTTTTACTGAGATTCCACCACATTCCCCCCTTTGATGCTTCTGATATTTCACAATTCCAGATGCATCACTTAACCATAGTTTGCTTACACCTCAGGTTGCCATGAATCAGAACAGACCTCGTAAGCATCTTAGCATCATTACAAATTCCTTCAGCACTCCTCATTCTGAATATATTCTCTCTGGGCTAAGGGTTCATACTTGCAAACAGCCATTACATGCGCAGCTGGTTTCCTTTCTGTCGTGCTCTCTATGACACTCTGTATGGACCTAATTACCAATGGAACCAAACATGGTAGAAAGAGACACACTATAATCAACATGACTCCTCCTACCAATGTCTTGATCCCTCCAAGCTGCTCGTACCTACTTCCAAACCAACTACTAGAATTGTACCCGTTCCAGGCTTAAGTCGGTACATGCGTCAGTTTAGCCATGTGGCTTGTGAGATCAGCCACTGCCTGCCCTTCATCATCTATGTGCAGACAACAGTTGCTGAGATTGAACTTTCCACATACACCTCCTTCTATTTGCACTGGAAGTGAATGGAGGACTTTATCAACAGCCCAACTGGTTTACCTGGTAAGAAGGCTATGTGCTTTACAGAGGAATCCATAATTGCCTAATGGTAGAATGAGGCTTGAATCCCTGTATTAGAATACAATAACACTTCATGGGCATACAGTTTGGCTGTTAACCAGTTCCCTCACATATTACATCCCTCCTATTGGCAATGAAGCGCGCTAAGGTAGCCAGTGCCACTCATTATCTTCCCAGCTACCTACATTCAAGGATGCTATCTTCTTTTTATGATTCACATCATAAACTTTAACTCTCAAGGTCTCTCCTGTTTCAATTGGCAACAAGAAGAAGGATGGTTTGAGCATACCTAACACACATGCCCCTTCCCAGTCCTGTGGCAACTCCGAATAGGCTTTCTTACCACAGATCCAGTACAAATTTGCTGGGGCTTTCCAACTAGATGTAGCAGATAGGTCAAACCACACATCCTTTAAATTGGCATAACTTGCAAACGGGTTAGATGGTTCTGAGACATTTGAAGCTGACCACCAGGTTTGTATTCTTTTGTACTATCATTATAAGCTTTTTGCCCTAGACAAGTTAGTTCTCCTACAGATGTGTTAAACATTATTCCTTATCTTGCTATGCAAACATAACCTATAATGGAGGTCTTTAATCGCCACTCAGATTTACCTCTAACACTCATTTGATAATCGGCTTGAGAAGATATTAACTGTTCAACTGTCTCAGAACCAGAATACATTACCTCCTTTGCTTCCCATGGCCATTGGTCTCCCATGTTAGTACCTCCACACACATAGCAGTTGGTTACATTAAGACTACCAGCAATACTCTCAGCTAAATCTATAAACAAGTTCTTAGCATTATGGGGGGATCTTATTTTCTACACTCATCTCTTCATAAAAAGAATGGAAAACCTGCTGAGTTTGGGATGCTACGGTATCGGTCTCTATTCATATAAATAATATTGTCCCAGGATCCAAACCTGTTCCATATATCTGGAACCCAAATAAGTTCCCAAACCTATCTATGAATCGTTCTAGGTCATTGATAAGTATATGGACTGGGTTACACTCCCTAGACTTACAATATGGCTTGGTAGGCAACTTAGTAACAATCATATCCTTATCTGCTGTCTGTCCCCAAGTTGCCCACCCCACACAAGACCAATATGGACAATAATTATAATCCCTATCTGGGCATTTTGGACTTACGTACTTATTTTTACTACTGGGACAAATATACTTATCGTTAGACCCATACGTTCTCTCCCACTTAAGATCCCCGCATACATTCCACGGTTTTCTACCACTTGATATCGCCTTACATGCATCAAATAGCAGAACACCTGAAGAATGTACTGAGGGTCAACCAAATTGTACGGGGTTGATACTCCGGATTGAAGCACTTAGGTTCTCCTACTCCTAAATGGCATACACTATATTCTAGACCTAGGTATCTACACCTAGACACATATCCCTTACACTCATATTGTGAATGCCAAATTAGGGTCTGGGAAATATGATTACCTGTTATAGTAGTCTTAATGCAAACCTCACAGCTAGGTGTGTCGGTACCTCTACCTTCCTGAATATAAAAAGACACAAAAATATACATTATCAAAAGCACTTCGACGTCTTCATCCTCAGTCTTCGTCCGTGCGATGGCACCTCAGCTTCCAGGATGTAAGGGCTGCAGGGAATGGAGTTCTGCTCTTCTTCACAGAGGTCCCTTCGAGACACCCTGGCTATAATACGTGGGTGAGTGGTCAGGCTTTATTATGGCCGTCAAAAACACTCACTTGTAGATCTTTGTTGATGTTCCCTTTTAACAATATTATCTTCGCAAAAACCACTTTTAATCCAACTCGGTCACACGCTTCAACTGGATCTTGCAAGGATTCTCTGGATCTATGGTAGCTTGTCAGGAATCTGCCGCTGGTTTTTTACCCTAGAGTGATGAATCCACGGAGTCACTTCTACAACCTTTACAACTGTTGGGGTAGATAAAAGAACAACATAGGGACCTCTCCACTTGGAACCTAATGGAACAGTGTTCCATTTTTTTATCCACACTTGATCCCCTGGATGGTAAGAATGAACAGGTGGATAAATATTCACAGGTAATCTATCTTGTACCCATTTCTGTACCTCTTCCATAGTTTTACCCAACTCTACAACCTGCTGCCGGGTAATTCCTTCTCCCAACTGACTCAAATCCCCCGTTAAGTTACCAAGTATGGAAGGTGGATGCCCATACATAATTTTTCATCAGTACCCCAGAAACAAAAGAAAGCATCTTTGAGGTCTAGGAAGGTATAGTAGGTTGCCCCACCTGGTATTAAAGCAAGCAGATTATAGGGGATGGGTACCACTGGGTGTATATTGACTACTGCATTATTAACTGCGTTTAGATCTTGTACAGGATGATACTCATCTGATCCCGGCTTCTGAACAGGTAATAATGGAGTGTTCCAAGGGGAGGTACAGAATTTTAGGATGTCATACTTTACACACTTATCCACATAGGTTTGTATATTTTCCTTAGCCCTCTATAATATATGGTACTAACTAAGGCTAACAGGATACGCTCCAAGCTTTGATTCAATGTGTATTGGTGGAATATTGCGAGCAAGTCCTGGAGGATTATTCTCTGTCCATATTCTTGAAATGTCAAATAAGGATTCATCACTCTTAGGGTCTGTATTTGTTATTATAGAGTAGAAGTTCCATTTTTCTTCCCTTTGCACCGATACTGATATTATGCCTGGTGATCTATTAAACTTCAGAGACGTTGATCCGTTGGGTTTAAAAGTTATCTGGGCTTGAAGCTTTGATAATAGATCTCGTCCTAGAAGCTGAACTGGACACTCCAGCATATATAGGAACTGGTGCTTAACAAAATGGCCTCCTAGAATACAAGTATGACTCCTGAGAATTGGTCTAGCAGCGCTTTTCCCAGTAGCTCCTATCATAATTATAGTCTTCCTGAAGGAGGAGCAACTAGGTTAGTTACCACAGAGTACTCAGCACCAGTGTCAATCATGAAAAAGCTCCTCTTTCCCTCTATTGATACATCGACCATAGGCTGCACTCGGCTAAAGGGGGATGGAGCCCAGTCGGTATCAATAGTCGTCCATGACAGCGTCAGCCAGACCGACAAAATCTCTATCTTCTCTATCCCTTAATCTCTGGGTAGGGGAATAGTATCTACTTCCCTGAACACCTCCTCTGTTACTACTGTCATTCCCTCCAAGACTTTCTCTATAGCCACCTCTGTAACCATCTCGTAACCTTCTCTCTTGTCTTATCTATAACTTGCTTTATATTCCCTCTGTGGGCAGTCACTTTTCCAATATCCTTCCTCTCTACAATACGCACAGTGATTCCTACTTCCTCCCTTACTCAGGCTATTCTCAACTCCTCTATTCACCTCCCTTCCCTGTCTCTCTACACTTATGATAGCTACAGCTAGCATATCTGCCTTCATCCTCATTTTACGTTCTTCCTCCTCCTTTGTTTCAATCTCCCTGTTCATATACACCTGACTTGCAATTTCCATTAACTGTGATATGGACATTCCTACAAATCCCTTTAACTTTAGCAATTTTCTTTTGATATCACCTTGGGTCTGGCTGACAAATGCTGAGTTGTTCATTCGAGAGTTCTCAGGGGCCTCTGGATTAAAAGGAGTATATAATCTATATGACTCCAGCAATCTCTCATAGAAAGCACTAGGTGACTCGTCTGCTTTCGTAAAGGAATTATGGGTCTTCCAATTAAACAGATCAGTCATGGTGAACGGGACATAAACAAATACACGGTCTGCCAACTGTAATTGACCATTAATATCAATGTGTGGGGGACCAGGGGTAAGATGCAGTGGCATTTGTAAATGTCAAAGTTGGAGGGCACCGGTCATTTGTCAGGTTAGGGTGGGACTTAGATAGGGTTGTTTAGTCATAGGTTCCGGTCGGGGAGTGGTGAGGTAGGTGGAAATGGATAAATTAATTTTACTGGTCAGTAACTTGGTTAACAAAATGTTTCGGACAGGGTTAGGAGGAGCCTGACCAGTAACCAAAAATGGTAAAAGTGTATTCCAGCGTCCTATACCATTGACCATTTCATCCAGTTGTATTTCAAAACTAATTTACTGTTACTAAAGGCACACAAGGCTCAGTAATTATAGTGTTATGTCAGTGGTTATGGTGTTTTCAGTGATTATGGTATTATCAGTGGTTATGGTGTTTTCAGTGGTTATGGTATTATCAGTGGTTATGGTATTATCAGTGGTTATGGTGTTTTCAGTAGTTATGGTGTTTTCAGTGGTTATGGTGTTTTCAGTGGTTATGGTATTATCAGTGGTTATGGTATTATCAGTGGTTATGGTGTTTTCAGTGATTATGGTATTATCAGTGGTTATGGTGTTTTCAGTGGTTATGGTATTATCAGTGGTTATGGTGTTTTCAGTGGTTATGGTATTATCAGTGGTTATGGTATTATCAGTGGTTATGGTATTTTCAGTGGTTATGGTGTTTTCAGTGGTTATGGTGTTTTCAGTGGTTATGGTATTATCAGTGGTTATGGTGTTTTCAGTGGTTATGGTATTATCAGTGGTTATGGTGTTTTCAGTGGTTATGGTGTTTTCAGTGGTTATGGTATTATCAGTGGTTATGGTGTTTTCAGTGATTATGGTATTATCAGTGGTTATGGTATTATCAGTGGTTATGGTGTTTTCAGTGGTTATGGTATTATCAGTGGTTATGGTGTTTTCAGTGGTTATGGTGTTTTCAGTGGTTATGGTGTTTTCAGTGGTTATGGTGTTTTCAGTGATTATGGTATTATCAGTGGTTATGGTGTTTTGTAATTGCTGAGAATTATCTGATTTCAGTGGATTCAGTTACTGTTATTAAGAATTCTCCTCACAATTTTGACTGCTAATAATAAAACTGAATACAAAGAACCAGTTGGGGGGTAGGTAGGCACAGAAAAAGGAGGGGACAGGCATCTGAGAGCCAGAGACAATTAGAGCACAGGGGGACATACCAGCTGCACCAGTTTTTGCTAAAGAATTTAGTTGAGGGATGGTCAGATGGGTCAGATTCCATTGGGGATGGACAGACCAGTTTTGATAACCATCTAGTAACACAAACTGTGTTAACAGTCAAAAACTGGTCATTCTCTACTACATAAGGTAGTCCCCAAAATCACACACATTATATCCCTTTTTAAAGTTATTTAGCATACATTCTAAGGGATCAACAATCTTTAAATCGGCGCTGCCATACTTAGCAACGGAGCGTCTAATTCAAAGAAACACAACAAACACACCTACAACAGTCACATTTGTTTCCCTGGCAACAGCACCACGTGGCACAGTTACTAGGTCAAACTCATACAACAAAACATACAGGGAATTCCCGTACACACACAGCTGTTACACCAGTCACTAAGTAACTAATACTGTGCCCTTTGGCGAAACTATACAGTCACCGACGCTATAATTCCCTATATCTGAATTACCCGTCTATAACATACCCCAGTAACATCGTCTTTACAAACAGTAGTTATAGTACGGTTAGCATTGGTTAGAGTACAATTTAAAGTCACAGTTCAATTAGTAGTGGTTATGGTGTTAAACATACAACATAGACAACAGTTATTAGTAGTTATTTACAATATCAGTAGTTATTATACATGGTTATGGTACCGTGCGCTATAATACAGTTACACACTATTCACACTCTCGCTAGACGGCAGAGCTCACGCTATCTGGCAAGATATACACTCTACTACAACAATCTTTAACACATTTACAATTCCCAACTAATCTATTGGCCAGTACCTTGATGGACTACCTAAAACTATATACACCCATTTTGGTTAGCCACACTGCCCAAGCACCACATATAGCGAACTAGAGGACCGAATTTAGACAGACGCCTCTTAGTCTATTACTCTATCAAAAATCTAGTGGGTTCCAAATTTACACGCCTTCCCACTTAGCCAAGATAGGTTGAGAGCTAGCGAACCGAATTTACACAGGCGCCGCTTAGTCTCCCGGTCCCTCCGACCTAGCGAACGTAATATACACCCTAGAACGCTAGTCTAGACAAGACACCGGTGTCCGGCTAGGGCTATTTACACAGGACCCCGCCTGACTCCAAACCAAATCAAACGGTCTTACTAAAGAGCGTTCGATTGAGCGGTGCGCCTTCGCTCCTTCCCTCCGACAGAGGGGGCAGACTCCACACACAGATTTAAACCCCTTTTGGGCCTACCGCACAATCGGTATACCCCTAGTGGGTCTGCCGTCTAAAACAGCAGTCGTCTTACCTCATCGTTCCTGAACCTGGGTTCACACTCATCGACGGGGACACCCCAGCACTTACTACGTAGAGGCCGATGATCTCCTGGATAAAAGACCAGTGGCGCCGAGACGAAGGGAGGTCCACGCAGAAGTTCAGGGGTGCAGCCGTAGAGAACGTGGGCAAAGATAGACCGTCTCACGCCTCTGCTTCTCAGCTACCGTTGAACGATGAGCTTCCCGGCCCAATGCACCAAATGATACCGGAGAAACTGACGGAAGCCAAGCACAGAGAAGTGGACACAGGTTTCTTCAGGAAGGAAGAGATTCTTTATTCGATTCACCGACCGGGGCTCAAGGGACTTATGTCACCAAAATACAACAAGATCTGAGCCCAGAACTGACTGTGTAAATGCATGATATAGACATATAGCTCCTCCTATAGTTAACTCTACCCACATATACTCTTTACACAATCAGCTGAACAAAGCCTAACTTCCCTTACCTGTTAGACCACATGGCTCACCCAGAACAATGGAGGAGGGGAAGTGTTTTCAGTTTCTGCATTCCTGCATTTGCTCAATACGGTGTTGATTGTATCTTAGCTACGTGTAACTAACTAACTGATACAACATTTACACATATGCCACATCGCAATCTTGTCCTAGTAAATTTATTTTTACTGAGATTCCACCACATTACAATATGTAGAATTCATTTGGTGCAGGAAAGAAAATAATCAAATATGGAGGGACCCTCAATGAGCTGCCTACATTAATTGGTCGCCGACCATAAACACTACAGCAGTGAACAGCATCCGATGGATGTCGAGTTAAGTTGTCAAACAGTCCGCTCACATACACTGTAGCAAGCATGTCAAACTCAAAGGCTAGCACGGCCAAATAAACAAGGTTTAAGTTTACGTGAGACCCTACCCCACCCTCCCCCCCTCCCACCCACAGATTTTCATAGAAACGTATGTTTATTTTGAAAAGCACAGTATAAAAAAAATAAAAACAGCATCCCCCTCTTCTAAACCCCAACACCCTCTGCTACTAAACCCCGGCCCCTGTTTTGAAAAAAAAAAACCAAACAATATTAGCCAACAAGCAGACTCCACTCACATTAATGCTGCTATTATGCGACTCCGGAGTCCAGCCTCTGGTATACCCCCAATGGCGCCGTCTGCACCCTGTGCCAAAGCAGATGCTCCCACTACTCCTTGAAACCCTGTGAAGGTGGAGCACGTTGACGTCACGTCTGAATGTGACGTGGCATTGCGTGCCTCAGTGCACCTCCAGGTCTTCCACTGTCTAGATGCGGCCATGGCAATACTGACCAACACACACTCACTAACAGACACAAAATCACTGACAGACACACAAACTGACTGACAGGCACACACACACACATTGACAGACACACACACACACACACACACACACTCACAGACAGACAGACACACACTCACTCACTGACACACACACAACTGACAGACACACAGACTCACTCACTGACAAACATACACACACTGACAGACACACACTCATTGACTCACACACACACTCACTGACTGACAGCCACACACTCACTGACAGACACACACTCACTGACAGACACACACTCACTGACAGACACAAACACACACACACCCACACATTTAGACATTCTTGCACACACTCACAAATCATTTGATGTATTGCTCCCTACCTTTGGGAGCTGGTATGGGGCCTCTCCCTGGGGTCTCTCTTCCTGCTCCTCACAGCTCCCTCATGCGCGCAGTGAATGACATCATATTCTGGCACCCGGCAGCACTACAGAGGGCGCGCACGAACAGACTGAACTCCCTTGCTGCCGCCAGCATACTCTCCTCCTGGCTGGATACATTTTAGTACAGTAGGCACCTGAGTAGAGTAGGTACCTAGTCTGCCTTAACATGTCAAACTCGCGGCTCACTAGGCCGCAAAGATATTCATAGTGTGCCGCGAGTTTGAGATGCTTGATCTAGAGCCAGGACAATTGACGGTATTTTTTCTTTACATTTTTTTTATTTATTTAAGGTGTTTTTTTTTACATTTTCACACAAAATGGATGCGTATACAAGATAAAGTGTTAACATTATAGGAATTAACAGTACCCGATATTACATTAAATTTTGAGGCCGATCCATAGCAGGATTAGCTATTTGGGCCATGCATTATTATACATTATGCATTAGTATCATAACATGTAAACAATACTGAGCCCAACAGTATCTTAGGACGTTGGTGTAAGAAAAGAGACAAGAGAGTAACCAAAGAAGAAAGAAAAAAAAAAATTACAAACAAAGTCGGGTACATGAGTATAGTATAATTTTGAGTAGCGTATATGCTCGTCTATAAGTCGAATGCAGTTTTTTGACCCACAATTGTGAAATATGCTATTCACAGTCGACATTGCCCCCATGAGGGTCCCCCATGTTGCTTCTTAGCCATTTGAGCTTATTGCCTTTGTAAAAGGTCGTCTAGTGGGGCAGGCATGCTTAATGGTGTCAGGCATATTTTCTGGATGCACTGGGTGAGTCACTTGGCAGGGGAGCAAACTGGGGTAGATTCCCTCTAAAGGTGTATAGGTCTCTGTGAGGGCAAAATGTGAGTCAGAATTGAGTTCCATCATCGTACATTGAGGTTCAGGCTAAAGGTGAGACAGTGTCTTCTGTAAAGGAATTGGTATGAATGTTGTGTCTTAGCATGGCCTTGGGTTAGAGAAGATGTGCTTATTAGCCTGGCGGGGAAAGGAAGTGTTGGCTGGTGTTTGCTCAGTGGATGGCCGGAGTTGTAGTAAACAGGAGCAATGTAAGAGAATGGGGGAGAGGTAGATGGAGAGATAGGAGGAAGAAGAAGAGAGAAGGGGTGTTAAGAGAGTGAGAGAAAAGAGAGAGAAATTGAAAGGAAAAAGAGGATAGAGAAAGAAAGAAAGTAGAAAAAGAGGGGTGGGGGAAGGTATGGGGGCAGGAAGGGTTTGTAAGGGTGTGTGGGAGAGGATCATGTCATGTCATGAATTAGGGCGGAGAGTTTATTCTTTTTTTTGCTTCTTGCATTTTGCGGATCACATTCCCCATTGTTGGTACTTTCGAGGCACCCAAACATTCTGCTATCGCTCTCCTGGTTGCAAGCGCAATTTTGGCTATTAGTTGTTTTGTGCCCTGGGAACCTCATGATATGCTTTGGAGAGCAACCATATCCAGGGGTCCTTTGGAATCTCCATGTGTAGTATCTTAGAGGTCAGCTGTGTGGTTTTTGTCCATAATTGGGTAACTTGAAGCCATTCCCACCATACATTGTAGTAAGTATCCCTGTTTCCACATCCCTTCCAGCAAAGGTCAGAGTCAGAGCTGCCCGTCTGTTTTAACCTGAGAGAAGCAAGATACCATCCCATGAACATTTTGTAGGCCTGTTCCTTGTGGTTCACGCATATCGTGACCGTGGCGGTGGCCTCCCGGTACTTTTGTAAAATAAGTAAGACTCCAGGTCCAGGAACAGCCCCCTCTGGACCTGGTGGGATACAGGGACAATACAAACAGTTGACCAATGGCATTACAATGTATCATTTGAAATTGTTTAACATGTAAAACAGTATAAAAATATATAACTGGATAATTTGCCAATAACACCTCCGCTGGCAAATTATCCATGATTCCCACGTTCACAGTCCCTTTTCCCGCTCCCCAATCAAGATGTATCTTGGCGGTAGGTATTTTGTATACATCCCCTCCATCCACTCGAACTGCCACAGTCTGTCCTGAACGCTTGTGCTCCGGGACAAGTGGCTTTGGACCAAGGTTATTGTAGCTCCAGTATCCCGCAGCCCCTCGGTGGGGTGACCCTCGAGCCATACCTTCTGCCTGTGGTGTTGGCGGTTGTCGGAGGCGACATATACCGGGTCTGCCTCATGGAGGGGTCCCAAGTATTCCTCCATGGGACCCTCCTGGTTAACACACAGGGCTCTAGCGGGCCGGGAAGGTCCCACTGTTGATGTAAGCCGTTATAAAAATGTTCCAAAAGAAATAATTGTAACACCTCCTCACCCGTTACTGCTTAGCACCCTTTCATCCAGTGGTCGGTTTCCCTCCGCATCCTATGAGCCCATTCGGTATGCATATCGTTCGGCTTTTTCTTAGTGTTCCTGAATTGCCTGCGATAAGTATCTGGAGTTACTGCAAAGTGTCTTTAACCCATATTGAGTCACCTCCTCGGAAGATAGTGTCCGGAATGCATCCAGGGCTTGGCCAGACAGTTTCCCAGATAATATGGTGGGCCAGTCCTCGCTGGGTATTTGATGGTGCGCACACTGCCGCTCAAAGTCAGCCAGATATTCGTTGATCCCCATCTCATTCTCTAGGAATGATCGGAAAGCTGCATGAGGAATCTTCCGTTTCCCAGTCATTTCTGCAGGGGTAGTTGTCGGCACTGTAGCGGGGCTTTGCTGGGCGGTGACCAGGTTGAGCTTGTGTGCTCTGGCTTCTCGTATCTCCACTTCCACTTGTGCCATGCTTTGTTGAATTAATTCCACAGACGGGTTCGGGCCGAACAAGGAGAGCCTTTCCCGGACAATCCTGTTCTTTTCGTCGCTAGCGGTCATCGGAGCCTCCGTCATTGTCAGGCTTTGATCCAGTTCCATCAGCGCTGCGATCAGCTCCCTCCTCGGTCGGTTGCTAGCGATCCCACCTCGGCTTTCTAGCAGGTCCTTTAACGTGGTGCACTTCAGCTTGTCATAAGCGCTCTCCATCTGCTCTGTACCTCTCCTAGGACTTCTAGGACGATCCCGCCGCTGCCACCAATTGTTACGGTTACCTTCAAGCTAGATGAATGCTGGACCGCTTGGATATCCTGGTTCCCAAGTGTGGAGAGAGAGAAGAGCCATTCCGATCAGCATACTACGAGAATCCTGTGATTATAAAGCAATCCCACTAGCTATGGTACAGCTAGGATACCCTGTTCCCCACAAAACAAGTCGAAGCTGCGATTTGAGGGTCAAAACGAGTTTAATGCCACACAGGCATGGCAATTTATGCAAGACCCCAGGTCCAGGGACAGCCCCCTCTGGACCTGATGGGACACAGGGACAATACAAACAGTTGACCAATGGCATTACAATGTATCATTTGAAATTGTTACCGCCCAGCTTGGAGATAATGAATCCAACGGTTATGACAATTTAATTATCTCCAAGCGCCCAAAATCCCACGTTTTATTTTAACATGTAAAACAGTATAAAAATATATAACTTTGGGGGGCGGGGCCTGACAGCCGAGCTAGCAAGACGTGTATACAGTGAGCTCTGACACAAACAAGCTCAATATTGGCTATTACTGGCCAAAATCTGGAATTTAGCAGTCCTGCTCACAGATAACTCACTGCTGGATCGCTTGGGGGCATGTGGAAACCTGTTTTGTGAACCTCAGCCGAGAAACACCACGTTCCATAAATGCGGCCTAGCAAGGAACGCGGCCTAGAGATTGGGAGAGGCGGCCGATCTCCCGCCCTAGGGTCCGCTACAAGCAGCAGCTCTTCTGGTATCCCGCGTCCCCCCCCTCTGGACCGGTGGGGGTCATCCCGATCCCCACTGGGGAATTCCACAAACTCACCACAAAAGGATGGTCTGTCGAAGTGGAGGCTGCAGTTTGGGCCCAAAATGGCTGCCGAGCAACAACTACTACAGCCTCATGCATGCCCCACGGCCCAGATCTGGAGAGAGCACGAATATGCCAGGAATTCTGGCAGCGTATGGAGCACAAAGCCACCCACCCTGATCTACCTGCTATGAAGGGGAAGGAGGCCAAAACGGCAACTTACCGACCCAGCACCCACAAGGAGTCGCGCCCATCTTGTTGACGAGCCCGCCGGCGGACTCTCCCGACGCCAAGCCGTACAGCTGCACGCCAACACCGACCACCCACATCACAACCTTGCCGCAGCCTTTCTGCACATCGCTCAGTTGGGAGCAAATCACCAACGCGCAAACCACTCAGTTGGAGAAAGGACACATGGCAACGCAAACCCAGAGCACTGAGGGGGCCCAGAGGACAAGACACGGTTACAAGGCTGGATGGCATGTCAGACAGCGCAGAACAAGAGCACAAGGGCGCTTGGAACCGATGCGGACCTCACTTGCATAGTGGTGGATTTACGCTCCCTGGGGGTAACAACCTGCCATCAGCAGGCATCGGTTAAGCAGTCCCAGGCAGTGTCATCTAACCCCCCAATGTTAAGCTTACCCCCAATTGCTGCATGGGGACAGGCAATAATCCCCAATGGCTCATTCTTTCTCTATATGCTCCCTGATGGACATGTTACCCCAGGGTTATTTTTCTGGTAGTATTTTTATTCTTGTTTAACTTTCAGCTTGCAGCAGCCACACCGTTAATGCAACCAGCTCAGGACTGCATCTAGTGGCAGTGGACACTGTGCTTTAATTATTATTTTATTTTCATATTGTATTTAACTACAATATGCGTACACGCCAGTCAACTAAATTAGCATGTCACCTACTGCTCATAACCAGCTAACACCATGCCTAGCATTTACTCCTGTGTGAAAATATGTTACCTCGACATAGTATGAAAATAAGTACCCAGTGGCTCCCACACGCAAACGTTAATCAGAGTTTAGCATGTTATACCATTTGTTTTCATATGACAAAGTTAATGTCAGCCTACACTACTGTTCATCAAGCCTAAAGCCATACCATTCTCTGACACAACCTGTATTAATCTGTTAGTTACATAAAAATGTGCAGTTCCTTTGTATGCCACAGTATAATGCCATGTGAAAAGCCTGTACTTGTTGCCATGGCAAAATGTGCATGTCTGTCAAGCTTTTGCACAATAAAAATAAAGAATTAAAAAAAACAAATATATAACTTTAATATTTTAATAGACACATCTTCCATTCAACCATTCGTTAGGTAGCCCAAATCTGAGCACAACAGATAGGCGAATAGTGCTCAGATCTCACGAACGGTATAGCCAGTTTCTTCATTACAAGTTCCGTTCGTGCCTTTTGTCCTGGACACGAGATGTCGGCCATGTTTTCAGGTAGGCAGATAGAGAGCGGGACCTGGACTTAAAACCCATGGAGCAAGTAGAGGCTGAGCAGTTGTGCGAACCCCGCTCAGAGGATGGTGTAACGTTTACATAGGTTGATATGGAGCACAACTGCAGATTTCTTAGGACTTAGATTGTTGATTAGGATACTTAGAGAATAGAATAGGAACTGTGTATTCAATAATGGAAAATACAGGTACTGTATCTTTAATTACTTCGCTGTTGGTTTAATTGGAGTAAGCAGCTTCCGATATACATGCAATCTAGCACATTGGTGTTTGCAAGTTTTAAGGAAATGGAGGAAGTTAGAAATAAAGTTGTAACAGTAGTGATTCGTTTTGGAGTTAGAGATAGCAGGCCTGGGAGCAGCTGTAGCCTGAATGCTTAACGGACTTGAGAGCAGGCTGTAGCAGAAATGCTTAGCGGTTTTGAGAGAAGGTAAGCTCTTATCACAGATAGAACAAAGGGTGAAAAATCAGGTTCCCGGTGTTCTCCTCCGGGGAGGGTTGTTTCTCGGGCAGGATGAGGAAAGTCCAGATACTAGCCGTGGTCGAGGAGAGGAGAAGGGGGGTAAGTAGAATTCCGGTTCGGTACACAAGTAGAGGTCGCAGAGAAACTTTTAGCCGGGTTGATATCGCGGTAACGCTGTTCAATAATCCAGCGTCTTGTATCTGGCGCGGTCGCATTATGTAGCGTGGGAAGACCGCGTCAGAGAAGGGGTGTGGCTAAACTCAAGGAATTACCGGTAGTTGAGGCATGACAGATGGTTGTCTCTGCTTAACTTGCGGTTAACCGCAGACCCAACGTTCTAATTGGGGCCACACGCCAGGATGCAGGTGGTCCTCGTTCGGGAGTCTTTCGTGAGTTCCACTTCGGTGAATTGTCACACGAACGAGGCTGCCCTGAGACAGTCAATTAGGCTGCAGTTAACCGCAGACCGCAGCTTCCCGGTGGTCAATTAGAGGCACACTCCGCTCGTTGGGTGGTCGGTTGTTTGGTTATTTCAGGGGTGACAAAGGTTAAGTGGCGGCACACGCCAAGAGCCGGGTGGTCCGTCGTTCGTATGTATGAATGCATAGTCCTGACGGTTCGTGAAATGGGTTTACACAGTCTAAATACTGAAACAGGGTATATGGTGAAACAAGCAAGGGTAATTCCATAACAGTCTGTAAAGCTCCTGTAACATCTACGTTCCAGCCAGCGTGCCAAGAGAGAATCAGCTTTGTTTGATTTCCTATGTAATAATTGTTTAGACCATTAGAGTGCCCATGCTGAGTCCTGTGCCATAAATTATTTTGTTGATTTTTTTCACATTCAGCGATTTGTGTTTGCAGTGCAGAGGAAGGACCAATCTTATAGCGTGCTTCTATTGTTCGTTGTTCAGGAAGTGTCTGCGCAAGTGAGGCCAATCGTTGCTTTTTGTGTGCCGAAGCTATGAGGATTATTTTCACCTTGACGACCGTCTTATGCGCCACCCACAAGGTGCTTTGGAGGTCACAGAGTTTTTGTTTAATGTGAAATATTATTTAATCTCTTTGTGGATATCTCTTTGTGTCTTTAAGGAGAGGGCTAGGCAGAAGTGTCGGGTTGTGGCGCCATGTCCATGAACGTGTAGTTTGGTTATGCTCATGGTGATCTCTGCATGGTCCAACCATGATATAGAGCTGATGGTAGTGGACCTTACCATTGGCATAAGGGAGGGTGAGATTAGAAAGAGATCAATTCATGAATAAGAGTGGTGTGGGTGGGAATAGAATGTATAAACCCTCGTTGTTGGGTGTTGTGCTCTCCATATGTCTATCAACTTTAGATTAGTAGAGAAGGCGGAGAGAAGTCTGTCTGATCTTGCAGTTGGAAGTTGGTTGCGTGTCGAGGTTTTTATGCGATGTCTGTCCACCACGGGTGACATGGTCTCGTTATAATCACCCCCTATTATCATGTGATTAAAAGGGAAGAGGGCGAGGTGCGCCTTGAATACGTCGCAGAACGAGGTGTCCAGTGGTATTCGGTGCATAAATAGAGATGAAGGCGTATTTGTCGATTTGGCCTGTGATCATGATGTACCTGCCTTGCAGGTCTGGAACTCTCTGTTTAATGGTTAGAGGAGATGTTCTGCAGACTATAATAGCCACGCCATTTTGTTTGCCCGAGGGTGAATTCTTTAGGTAGCAGTCTCGATAGTGTTGACTCAGGAAAGGGAACGGTTTAGACTAGGTGAAATGGGTTTCCTGTAATAGTAACATGTCAGCTCCAGTTCTATTTTCCCATCTCATGAACTGGTGTCATTTGGACGGGACCTTTACCATTAAATGAGACACATGGGAAATTGGAAGGCATGACCTTTGGCTCGAGGAGGCTGGTATGGTGTGGAAGATGCTGTGAGTGTGCAGTTATGGTCTTTGTTGGCTGTTGTCACTTTCTGGAGCTGTGAAGGGGTGGTTGCTTGGACAGGGTGTAGGGAGAAGTGAGGAAGGAGTCTCAAGTGAGTTGAAGTTGGAGGGGTGTAAGAGGGAAGCAGATGGGAGAGACAGGAGAGGAATATAGGAGGGTGTATGGGAGTTACGGAGAGTGTGGAGAAAGTGAGTGAGAGAGGTGTGTGATGCCTGGTCTTATACTGTGGATGCCACAGGAGTCGTGTGGGTGGAGGAGTGTTGAACTGGCACGTGTAGAGAAAGTGAGGTCCAGTCCTGCAGTACGGTTTTGTGTGCGAATGATATCGTGGTTTGTGTTTTTTGTGGTGAGAGTTCAAGAGGAATGTCAGTGGGTGTGAAACCTAGATATCTCCTGTGTCCATCTCCCTGAGCGTTTATAATTTTACAGTTTGCTCGGCACCAACCCGACCCATGTGGTCCACCATTGGATCGTTCCGGCTCACTTTGTGTGATACAAAGTTGCGTGTATGAAGGAGTTGCCTATACAAATGTGATTCACATCTTTGGTATGTACATTGTTTACCTAATATACTGCTAAGGGAGAGAGAAAAAAGACCCCTAGTTTGGGAAGATAAAGGGGCAAGCAGATTAATGCAACATTTTGAAAGTTATGCTTTCATCCTGACCTCTGTTTAGGTGGAGTGCCAATACGTTCTCAATACATGTACAATTTATCAACTTTACATCCCTCATAGCTTAGTATAAGTAACTTGGGCATGAACGCATTCTACTCCTTAGCAAATTACATTTAGATGCAGAACAGACAAATGCAATATTTGCATAATCATGTACGTTTGTGAATTGCCAAAAATACAGCCCCTGAGCCTCATTGTAGACGGCACGAGCGATAGTATGGAAGTATGTCCCGTTCATTGGCAGATAACAGAGATAAAAGGGAAACAGAACAAAAAAGGGGGGGGGGGCCCAAGGCCTGGGCGGAAAAGGGGAAGACAGATTAATGTGAATGGTCCCCATGTTCCTGTTTAGGAGGGGCGCCATTGCATTTATAGTACATGCACAATTTAATACAACACCCCAAACTCAATATAGCTGAGGTGTGTACTCGTTCCACTCATTAGCAAATTGCAGTTAGCTGGAACACCTATGATTCCGGTCGTTCCACAGATTTGCATTAATCTGGTTGTCTCATACATTTATACACATACAAAATGGTGCATTTATTACATTGTTTTCCTTTCATCCTACCTGTGTCCTTGATTAGATGTAGTTAAGCGGCATTTACAGTACATGTACAGTTCTACAATTTTATCACCTCCAAGCCCCAACACAATGACATGACCATGTTCTGCTCATTAGCAGTCAGCAAGTTAGCATAGGGTTCCAGTCTTATCACATATATAATATATAATGCCAGCTGTATGACATATATCTGTATAAATAGATAGATACATGAACACACACAAAGATGCACACAAACAACAATAAGAAAACAAACAACATGTATGTTTGGGAGGAAAAAGGTAAGATTCATGCAATATTTCCAAAGTTAATCTATCATACTGAAATCTTCCCTTGTTTAGGTTGTGTTCCATTGCATCAACCTTACATGAACATTTTATCAAGTTTACAATCCTCTAACTTTAGTATGGGTAGCTTAGACGTGGACATGTTCTACTCATCAGTGTATTGTATGTGGATGGAGAGCAGACAAACAATATTTGGTATAATTATCCCCCCACCCTGTTATTTCCCCACCAGAGTTGTGCAATATTTTTACGATGTGCCAAATTTACAACCCCTAAACCTCGGCATAGCTAGTTAGGATGGTAGCCTATCCTGTAAACTAGCTTGTAACAAGGAGGAAAAAAATAAAATGAAAAAATTATAGATAGTTTTGGGCATAGTCAACCAGTGGGGTCACGTGTGCGTTGATGTGTCCGAGTCGTTGTGGGGTTACAAAGATGAAAAATTGGAAAAAAATGAAAAGAATGGTACAGAGTCCGTGTAGTTAGTGTCTGTTAGAGCAGTGAAAGCTATAAACTATAGATAATGGTGATTAACATGGAGAGTATAGAAAGTGAAATATAACCTGGGTTCACTGGAAGAGGCCTCTCAAGTCGATGTCTGGGGCAATCCCTTGTTAGTCGGTGGGGGTCATTTGCGCTGTTGTTGTCTAGGTGGTAGAGGAGTGTTGGCCCGCTTGTTGTCAGCACCTAGTCGACTATCTGTCTGTGTGGGAGCTGGAAGGCTTTGTAAAGTGAGGCCTAGGGTGGAAGCCAGGCCCTTTATCTTGGACATGTTGTGAAAAACGTGGGTTTGGTTGTCGTGAAGAATGATCAATTTGAAGGGGTGTCCCCACATATAGCTGATCCCTTGTTGCGATAGGACAGTGGTGAGGGGTTTTAGATCCCTAAGGTTTTGCAAGGTGATTGGTGCTAAATTTTGATAGAATGAGAGGGCATGTCCGTTGACATACAGTGGTGTTTCCCTGGCGAGCCGCATGAGTTTTTTCTTGATAGGGTAATGTAGGAGTTTTACAATAGTGTCCCTGGGGGCTGTGAGATTAAAGGGCAAAGGCGCTGGGCCCGATGGGCTCTCTATATGGACCTGTCTTTGTCTGAAGACTCTAGTAGCATGGAGCACAATAATTCTTGGAGGGTAGGAAGGATAGCTTCATTGCTTACCGATTCCGGTAGCACTGGATGCGGACGTTGTTCCTGCTGGAACATTTGTTCAAATCTCCCATGCCGTCCTCCAGAAAGTGGAGCCTGTCCCTCATGTGAGTTAGGTCCTTGTCCTGCTGCTTGCTTCCGTTTGGCTTGTGCGAGCTGTTAGGGCCTCCAGACCTTCTTTAAAGCCTGAAATATGTTTTTCGTGCTCTCTCGCAGTGTGCGTTTTGATTTCTACTGTTGCCTCTTGCAGCAACCGTTGGAGGTCTCTTTTGGTAAGGGGGTCTCGGGTTCCTTCCAAGGCCTCGCTGCAGTCGAATTCAGAGCTGGACTCGAGCAGGCCCTGGCTCAAAGATGGCGACTCATGCTCCTTAGGGGTCTGGAACATTGAGGCAACTCATGGGGTTGTGTCCCTCTTTTTCTTATTGCCCCCCATGTGTTATCCTATCCGTGGTCATTCCAGGTATTTATTTGGGTGGATGGTTTGTTATTTTTGCTGATGAAGGCAGATTTTATGCTCAGGGAGAGGGAGCTTCAGATTCATGCATCCGTCTGCATTGGTGGTCAGGCTCCGCACCCCAATTGATGGAGTTTTATAGATCTATCACTTTGGAGTTATTCCCACCTGCTTGCCTTCCTTTAATGAAACCCGTCTGATCTTGGTGTATGATGAAGGAGATTGCAGACTTCATTCTTTATGCAAATACAGAAGAGTATATTTTATCGTCTATATTAATTAGAGAGATCAGTCAGTGGTTTGGAACCCTGGACTTATCCTTATCCTGCTTAAGGATTGGTGCTATTGCTGCCTGCAGCATCCCTGCTGGAAAACTTCTGCTAGATTTAATTATATTGAATGTGTTTGTTAGGTGGGGAATTATCAAATGTTTACATTTTTTTATAAAACAAATTTGAATATCCATCTGGACCTGGGGCCTTTTTAGACTGGAATCTATCTATATGACCTTCCTAATTTCATTTCCCTCATAGGGGCATCCAGCATCTCCCTTTGTTCCTTCGAAATTTGGGTGAGTTTAGACTGCCTTATATAATCCTTCGTTTCAAAGTTGTCTGGCCCTTTAGGTAAGTTGTAAATAGTTGAATAAAACCTCTTAAAAGTTTTCCCGATGTCTAAAGGGCTTATATGGGTTCCAACTTCATCAATGATCTTAAAATTCTAGATTTCAAGTTTTTCTTTTAAGTTGGTTGGAAATAAACTTATCTGCTCGGTTACCCAGATAATACCATTTTTGTCTCATTGTAGTAAAAATTATATTGGCTTTCAAAATTGAAAGCTCTCAATTAAAGGACCACTCTAGTGCCAGGAAAACATACTCGTTTTCCTGGCACTAGAGTACCCTGAGGGTGCCCCCACCCTCAGGGACCCCCTCCCGCCGGGCTCTGGAGAGAGGAAGGGGTTAAACTTACCTCTTTTTCCAGCGCCGGGCGGGGAGCTTTCCTCCTCCTCTCCATCTTGATCGCGACGTCATCGGCTGAATGCGCATGCGCGGCAGGAGCCGCGCTCGCATTCAGCCGGTCGCATAGGAAAGCATTTACAATGCTTTCCTATGGACGCTTGCGTGCTCTCACTGTGATTTTCACAGTGAGAAGCACGCAAGCGCCTCTAGCGGCTGTCAATGAGACAGCCACTAGAGGATTTGGAGGCTGGATTGACCCTCATTATAAACATAGCAGTTTCTCTGAAACTGCTATGTTTATAAAAAAAAGGGTTAATCCTAGAGGTACCTGGCACCCAGACCACTTCATTAAGCTGAAGTCGTCTGGGTGCCTAGAGTGGTCCTTTAACTTTCCTGATTTGATTTATTTCTTTTGTACTCCCTTCAACAACGTTTGTCTTATTTAAACAAACACAAAAAGAATTCAGCGCTAGTAATCACAAAATTAGTCAAGGTAGTCAGCAACCCAAATGAAGGAAAACCCCTCAGGTCCTTCGGTGGATAGATACAAAAAGATATGGAAGGGCTGCGCCAAATAAGGGTAGATAGTCCAGTAAAGTATTGCTGGGGTGCCAATAGATGGTCTAGGATACTTGATAGAGTTCCTCTGTGGATGCGTCTAGTGTAGACCGTTCCGTATATGTAAATACAAGAGAGGTAGAGGCGAATAATGGTATAGTATGAAAGTTCAGGGTGTGATAGGTAACAAAATGTAGAGAACTCACATTCAAGAGAGCTATGGCCAGCTCTGGTGTGGATTGCGTACAGCGGTATAATCCCCGCTTATGGGATATGTAGGGAGGGGGTCTCCGTCAACACCGTCTGGTAGTCCAGAACTCGGAAAAGATAGACAGAAAGCGACAATAGTGCTCTCAATTTTGATGTGGTTCAGTGTGCAGATAAGAAGAGGTAAAAAACTCACATTTGAGGGAGCTATGGCCAGCTCTGGTGTGGAGAGCGTACAGCGGTATAATCCCCGCTTATAGGATTTGTAGCGGCGATACGTCCGTCAGCACCGTCTGGTGATCCAAGGCTCCAATATAGAAAAATAAAAAGCAGCAATAGTGCTCTCAATTGTGATAGGTTAAGAGAGTAGTAGAGGAAATAAAATAATACTCACAAAGATAGAGCAGAGGTACTGCTCTATGGATAGGTGCTGGTGGTATGATCCCCACCTAGGATTTCTTGGAGAACTGGAACTTTAAAATTGCCAGTGGAAGTAAAAGTAACCAGGAAAGGTTAAAATACCAGGAATAGGTAAAAAAAGTTTAAAGTGCATAGAGAGTGCAATAAAAAGAGGATTGGTACAATAAAGTAGACAAAAAACTTTTATTGATCTAAAATACACAATAAAATACAGAATTATTAATCAAGTATCCTAGACCATCTATTGGCACCCCAGCAATACTTTACTGGACTATCTACCCTTATTTGGCGCAGCCCTTCCATATCTGTTTGTCTTATTTAGCCTATTCAGTTCAGCCAATTTTGCATATAGAATTGCCATGTTTTCATTCCCTTTCTTTTTACTCTGGGATTCTAGCTTGATGAAGTGGCCCCTCATCACCCTTTTAAACGCTCACCAAACTGCTGGTAGACTGACATCCCCTGTTAGGTTTTCTTCATAAAACTCTTTTTCCACTTTTAACAGTTTGTCTAAATTTTCTTTCTTTTGCAGCAGGGAATCGTTTGCTTTCCAGGTTCTTACACATTTCTTTTTTTTTTTTTTAATTTCTTTATTTTTGTTTCAGCATCCGTTACGGCATGGAAAACATTAGGTGGCCCACGCAGGGGCCTCATATCAACGAACTGTATAGTGCATTAAACGGAACATAAATGGTGGTGTCACATACATATTCTTGATAGTGTGCCGTTCGGTGCTGATTTTCACTTATCCGGGCGTTGTTAGCCCAAGTATTAAACATAAACAGAAACGTGAACATCGGTTAGGTCTTAACATTTCAGTACTTGGTTATATGACATACGGATCAGTTAACGTTGTGCGGGTCTGAGTTTTGTTCGGTGGGTGAAGCGTCCCTGTGTTCGTCAGTGTGGTGCTCAGAGCAGTTCTGGTTGTCATTTCACAGTGAGCTCGCACCGCCTCAGTCTTTACGTCTGTTTCGACCCAGTCTAGGTGGATTTGTTAGTCTGGTTTGTTAACAAAGCTGGTGTACTGAGTGATCGGTCATGTAGGAAATGGGGGAGGGGGGTATTGGATGGGGTTGCGGGATGAGGGGGGGGTCTAGAGGGGGAGGAGTGCAGTGCTCGTCGGGGCGCCCAAGCCGCAGCTCTTCCTTTTCTGGTTACCGGGAGTTATTCATTGGTATAAGTTTCCCAGGGTTGCCAGGTTTTTTGGAATGATTTTTCCGTATTTCTTATTTGGGCTGTAAGTTTGTCCATCAAGTATGTGTCTTTGATTTTAACTATAACGTCGTTGTCGGTGGGGACCGTGGGCTTCAGCCACGACTGTGCTATTGCTCTTCTAGCGGCCAGTGTGAGTTTATTCAGAAGTTGTTGTTCTTTTCTAGAAAGGCCGTCAGTTGGCCGGGACAGGAGGATCGCCCAGGGATCTAGGTCTATGTGTCGTGTGAGGACCTCCTGTAGTAGTGATTGGATTCTCTTCCAGAATTTGGCTACCTCAGGGCATTCCCATCACATGTGGACAAAGGTGCCCTTGCCGCCGCATCCCTTCCAACATGTGTCTGTCGTTGTTTTCCCCATTTTATGGAGTTGAACAGGTGTGGTGTACCACCTCATGAGCATTTTGTAGGATTGCTCCTGATGTAGTACACAGATCAATGTTTTTGCCGTCGCTTCCCATATGTCTACCCAGTCTTCTCCCTCTAGTGCTCCCCCTAGGTCTGCCTCCCACTGGTGTATGTATCTTGGGTCTGTAGCTCCCTTTTCTGGGGCGCTGAGCTGTGCGTAAATTGTCGTGATCATCCCTTTTTGGATTGTTTCGGCATTACACAACCGTTCATAGAATGTCATTGGGGTCTGGGCTGCTTTCTTTATGTTTGGGTGTTTGGCAAAGTCTCGCAACTGTACGTATCGGAAGACGTCTTTGGTTGTTAGGGGTGCTGTGGTTTTTAGGGTTTCGAAGGTTTTAACCCCTTAAGGACACACGACATGTGTGACATGTCATGATTCCCTTTTATTCTAGAAGTTTGGTCCTTAAGGGGTTAAAGGAATCCCCGTTATACATGTGCTTGTATCTTTGCATTCCTGTGCTTTCTATCCCCCTAAAGTCGCGCGCGCTCAGCCCGGGCTCAAACGCTTTATTCCGTAGGTACGGAGTCAGCGGCGAGGGTGTGTGTTTCAGGGCGTACTTGGTAGCTGTCAGGTCCCAGATCCTTATGGAGTTAAGGATCGCTGGGCAAGATGTACGCAGGGATGGTCGGTCTTGTTTAGGTACCCATATCCAAAATTGTGGGAGGTCAGTGCTCATTAGTTTTGTCTCTAGATCTACCCACCTGTGTGCGCCCTCCGGTGTATGCCACGCTATTATTTGGGCCAGTTGGGCTACCAGGTAATATTGATACAGGTTCGGGAGTCCCAACCCTCCCCTCGCTTTAGGTCGGTACAATGTCTGTCGAGCTATCCTGTGCCTTTTCTGTGCCCAGATAAAGTTGTCTATGTGTGTCTGGAGTGTCTGTAGGTCTTGTTTAGTCACTTTAATTGGGAGGGCCTGAAACAGGAACAGTATGCGTGGGAGCAGAGTCATTTTGATTGCATCCACGATATGGGTTTCTCATGCCATTTTTCTAGGTCCCTACAGAGCGCTTGGATGGTGGCGTGTAGTTGGCACTGTATAGCTTCTCCGGGGCAGCAGTGAGTTTGATACCAAGGTATTTAATATCAGATTGTGTAAGTTTGAGGGGGTAGGTGTGTTTAATGTTGTCTATCCCTTCCGCGTCCATTTCTATTGGCATGGCTACCGATTTGTCTAGGTTAATTTTGTAGCCTGAGACGCGTCCATATTCCTCCAGTAGGGTCACTAGTCGGGGCAGAGACTGATTTGGGTTGGTAAGTGTGACCAGGACGTCGTCCGCATATGCGGAGACTTTGAATTCCTCACCTCCTGCTTGTATGCCTGAGATGTTCTTGTCTTCCCTTATCCTCTGTAGGAGAGGCTCCAACGAGAGGACGAACAGCAGGGGGGACAGGGGGCAGCCCTGTCTAGTGCCGTTTGTTGGCGTGAATGGGGTCGGGATCGTTCCCGGTACGTTAGTCTGTGCCCTCGGTTGGGTGTATAGGGCCTTTATGACTTTTACAAAAGCGTCTGGCATGTGCAGTCGGTCTAGTAGTGCGAAGAGGTACTGCCATTGCACTCTGTCAAATGCCTTCTCTGCATCCAGGGAAAGGATCAGAGAAGGCGTCCGAGTCTTCACCGCCCACCATATGATGTCCGCCCCCCTCCTGGTGTTCTCGTACAGTTGCCGTGATGGTACAAAACCGACCTGGTCCGGATGGACCAGCGTGCCCAGGAGTTGGTTTAGTCGTGTAGCTAATATTTTTGCGAAGATCTTTACGTCAAAGTTAATCAGGGAGATGGGTCTGTAGTTAGCAGCTTCCGTTGGGTCTCTTCCTGGTTTAGGTATGAGTGCTATGTCGGCAGTGAGCATATCTGGGTTAGGGTGCCCGCCGTCCATCCATTCGGCGTACACCTTCGCCAGGCTTGGCGTCAATACGTCCCTAAATACTTTGTAGTAAGTGCCGTCGTAACCGTCCGGTCCCGGGTCTTTATTGCCCTTAAGGGCCGTGATCGCCTTGTTTATTTCCTCATCTCCAATAGGCTCCCCCAAGGTGTGTAGGACCTCCGGGGTCATTCTCGGCATGTTCTTCTTCGCTACATAGTCAGCTACTTCCTGTGTATATTCCCTATTGTCGCTGCTGAGTGTTGGGGAATGGTTATAAATGTGTGCGAGGAATTCCGTGAAGATCTGATTGATCTCCATTGGGTGTAAGGGTTATCTGGCCCTTTTTGTCTTTAATAGCCGAAATAGTTTGGTAGTGGGGCTTGGGGTTTAGTGCCCTAGCCAATAAGGTGTCCATCTTATTGGAGCGTTCGTAGTAGAGGCGTTTTTTACGGACTAGGTCTCTCCCCAGGTCCTCTACTGCTATAGATCTAATTTTGTGTCGGAGGTCCCGAAGGTCCTGGAGTCCCTGAGTTGTAGGGCTGTGTTTGTGTTTGGCTTCTGCCCTCCTCAGCGCCTTTTGGAGCTCGAAGAGGGTTTCAGCTCTCTGCTTTTTCCGTCGGGTAGCGAGTTTAATGAGGGTACCTCTCAGTACCGCCTTATGAGCGGCCCATATCGTGGACTGGGTTAGGTCCGGGTGGTCGTTATCGTCAAAGTAGTTCAGGATTTCGTCTCGGATGAGTTTCTCTGTCTCCGGGTCTTTTATAAGTGTGCTGTTAAGTCGCCATTTCCAAGGTGGTTTGGGTCCCGGGATTCTGAGAGTGATTTCTACGTCGGCATGGTCCGACCATGTAATAAGGTTGATGCGTGCAGTTTGTACCCACGGGATCCCGGTTTGGTTCACTAGGAACATGTCTATACGAGAGTATGTGGAGTGTGCAGCCGAGAAGAACGTGTAATCTTTTAATCCCGGGTTCCGCAACCTCCAGGAATCAAATAATTTTGTCTTCTGTATGAATTGGGTCAGGAGTTTGTCTTGGCCCCTCGTGTTCTGTGCCCTCTGTCTTCTGTGCCAGTCGGGGTGCTACGGTCCACCGTGGGGCAGTGAGTAGCGTTCATTTCGACCCCCAAAATTATGATTCCGTGCAACAGGGTCTGGATTAGTGTGTGTAGGTGCTCCCAAAAGCCCGGGTCTGGTTGGTTAGGTGCATAGACATTGATAAGGTGGTATGTGGTGGCGTGTATTGTCCCTGTGATGATGACATACCTGCCTGATGTGTCCGCACTTGTCGACTGCACGACAAAGGGGCACTTTTTATGTAGGAGTATTTCTACCCCGTTTTTCTTGACTAGGGCCCTGGAGGAGTGAGCCCTGGTGTATATATGGTCCGTTAATTGAATCCGGGCTGAGCGCAGGAGGTGTGTTTCTTGTACGAAAGCTACGTCGTTTTTTTGTCGTTTCAGTTCCCTCAGTAACAGGCGTCGTTTGGTCGGTGTGTTTAACCCATTAACATTAAGGGAGGTGATTTTTAGCGTTGTCATAATGTGAACCTTTTGTAGTTACTGTCTTTCCCGAGTGCCGCAAGTCTAAGCACCGCCCGCCGTGCGCCCCTTCAAGACCTGTTGTTAGGGTGTTAGGGTGGTTCCCTTGGGGTCCACGGGTCCCGGGCCTAATACTGGGCCGGGCCGGTGTGTGGGGGGTGGGTGAGGAGGGGGAATTAGGGGAGGGTACCGTAGGGGGGGGGGGGGAGTAGTTGGTGAAACTACCTTTTTCGGGGACTATAGAGGGAGTGCCCCGGTCTTATCAAGTTGTGCCGCGTGTCTCGGGGGGTGACTACCTGCCCCGCGGTACCTTGTGTTAGCGCGGAGGGGGCAATCAATCACCGAGCACCCTGATGTCAGTCCGTGTAGCAAAGTTATTCGTTACCCATGTTTTAAGTCGCGTCGGCGTTTGTGAGTCAGGTCGTCCGTGTGTGTCACGTCACATACAATGTTCATCAACAACATTATTTACAAGAGGTATTAAAACATGAAGTTTAACAGAAGCATATTAATAGCCAAAAAAAACATTTCTATTCTCTTTAGTTGTGTCTACCTAATCTACCATTCCTTGGCTGTCCCCACTATGTTATTTATGTGGAGGGTTCGGTTTGTGGTACAGCTCTTCCATTGGCTACCCAGTAGGCCCCTAGTCCCAAGCGGTCTCGAGTTCCCGGGCTAATGAGGGGGTGGATCCTCTAATCTCTATGTGGTCTGCTTAGTTCGAACCCAGCCGTTTCCTATTCCCCTATGTGGTGGAGGCCTATTGTTAGTATTGTGTGGAAGTGTCTGATTCCCTTTGTGGGTTGGGTATGAGGTAGGAGGTGTGTGTCTGGTTGCTCTTCTCCTTGGGACTTGTAACCCTGCCGTTAAACTAAGCTGCCCCCCCCCCTCCCTACTTTAGCATAGGCATAAATGTACAACATGAGGTGTAAACGTGCGTGTCTGGTTGGATACAAGACGGATACTGCATTCAGTTTTGTGCCCTGGGAGTGACGGTGCATGCCGAGGAGCACATGTTTAGGAAGTCCTCTTGGCAAGTGCTGCCTGTGCCTTCTTGTTAGTCGGCAAAGTCCATCAACTTATAAAGTTTTTAAAGCGGTGGAATTTTCATGCATGCTTTTTTGTGTCAGTGGCTCCCTTGTCCTTCTTTTCTGTCTGTTGTGGTCTAAGCGGTTGATTGTCTTTATCTTCTTCTGGTTTGCAGTTTCCTTTGCAGTTGTCTGGTTTCCAAGTATCCTCTACTTCCGTCTGTTTCCACGCCTGAGTGCGTCAGTTTGGGTTGGTCATAGTTACAACACTACCACTTTGGTTAGTCGTATTGTGGTAGTTGGCTTTTTGCTTATGTTTTTATCTATTTATTTATTTATTTATTTTTTATGCTTTCTTGTATCAGTCTTTCATTCTATTTGTAGTCTTGTAATTATTGACCTTCCTTCTCTTCTTGGTTTTTATATTGTGACGTCTACATCTTTTGGTAGATTGTCTGGTGTGTTTTGTGTTTCTTTGTTTTTTCTTCTTGGTCCCCTTTATTGTTCTTGTCTTTTTTATTGCTTTCTCCGTGTTTTCTACCCCTGTTTTCCATTTCCCCCCCCTCTTTTTTGTTGGATCTTGCTTTTGTCTGGTCTTGGGGACGTCAGGTTCCTCGTATTACTTTTTTGGTTCATGGTGAGATTGTTTGGGTTGCTGGTGGTCGTCGATGAGTCTCCCTTTTTTTTGTTTATTTGTGTGGTTTCATTTTTGAAGGTTATTTCTTGTATTTGGGGTGTGCTGTGGGATGTTATAGTCCGCTATTTGTAGAGTGAGGACTCTGCGATGGGAAGGGGGTCATTGTGCTTCCGTTAAGGTGCGTTACCGTCCATCGCTGCGCCGTCTCTGGGTATCAGGCCTAGCGCTTGGGTGCCCCTCTGGGGGAGGTGGAAGTCTGCCGGGACCTCGATGCCTATATCCCGCAGGAAGGCCTTGGGGTCTGCAGTGGGCAGTAGTACGACCGGCCTAGGCCCGTTAAACACTAGCATTTTAAAAGGATGTCCCCAGGCGAAGTTCAGGCCCTTGGCTCTGACGAGATCTGCAATGGGCTTCCACTCTCTGCGCCTGGCTAGTGTGGTCGGTGCTATGTCCTGATATAAGTGGAGTGCGGCACCGTCGATGGTGTATGTGTGGTGTCTGGTACTTTTGATGATGGCTTCCTTGGTGGAGAAGAAGTGCCACCTCATGATCACATCCCTATGTGGGCTGTGTGCCCTGTCTATTGCCCACATGTGGTCAGGGACAGCTGGCAGTTGTGTTTTAAACATTTATGTGAGTACCTTCTGGATGTCTGTATCTTTAACTCGTTCTGACAAACCTTTGATTCTTAGGTTATTTCTTCGTGACCTGTTTGAAGCGTCCTCTATTTCTGCCTCTAATTCGGCTACTTTGGATATTAGGGTGTTAGTGGCAGATGCGGTTTCGTTGTGGGCCGCCACCACGTGGTCCATCCTCCATTCCAGAGCCTCTGTGCGTTGCCCCACTGCTTGGATTTCGGCCTTCACCTCCCTTGCCGATCGTTCAATCTCGCCGGCCAATCTCACCTCTACAAGTGAGTGCATTATGTCCGAGGTGGTAGCCTGTTGTGGCAGGACATTCCGTTACCTGGTGCCCGATGAGCCCGGGGAATCCGCGCTCGCGTGGCCGCCGCCATCTTTGAGCGCTTGCGGCCTGGGCGTTGTGGTCGGCTACGGATGGGGTGCTGTCCCTTTGTTTTTTGCCGGGTTTCTTTTGGTGTGCCATCTCCGGACCCTTCCATCCTGCACTGCGAGTAAGTTTGGGTGTTTGTGAGCGGGTATGCTGCGTCTGGCGTGGCGTTTCGGACCGTTCAGGGTGCAGAGCTCTCTGCCTAAGCGGCCATTACTCTCGGCGGTCAAGCCACGCCCCCCTTACACATTTCTTATAGCGATCTCTAATTTCTTGAAAAAACTGGATCTTGATCGGACCAGACCACCATGTGGATGTTTTTACATTGTAAGATTGAGTGCTGTTCTGTCAGGATCAGGTCTATTCGGGAATATGAATGGTGGCGACATGAAAAGGTGTAATCTCTATCATCCTTTCTAAGTGTCCTCCATGTATCAAAGAGTTTATATTTCCCCAGCAGGCTCTGAAATGCAGGAGCCAATCCGTGAACTGCAGGGTTATGAAGCCTATTTGTTGGGCCGTGTCTATCCAAAGCGAGGTCAACCACACAATTGAAATCCCATAATTACTATGAATGTCCCATAAATCAGATTCTGGATCTGGTTCAGGACCCTGTTTACAAAATGGATTTGTTGCATATTAGGGGCATAGATTCAGGATGGAAAACATCTTGCTGTTAAAGCACCGCAGCGCTGACCGGGCCCTGGTAATTCATTGCCATCGGGCGGCTTAACAGCATGGGCCGCCCGATGGGCCTCTTAACGTGCAGCCCCGGCGGTTACACCGCGTGGGCCAGGCCGCAACACATGGCTGGCAGGCACCCGGTCACAGGGATCCATGGGGTGGCCGGGCCCCCTGGAGTGACGGGACTGTAGGCGGTAGTTCATGGCCATACCTCCCAACATCACCAGTCCCAGAGAGGGGATGAAGGTGGGAGGGTAGTAAAGGGAGGAGTACCGGAGCTCCCATAATCCAACTGAGTACCCTCACCAGGTCAGCTTCCTCTTTGGTACTGGAGACTCTGGAGCACTTCAGACCCAGTCACTGAAGCTTGACTGGAGTCTCTGAGGACCTCTTCCATCAGGCAGGTATCATCCCCTCTGCCTCTTCTGTTCCCCTCTCTGGCAGGTATCAACACTTCTGCCTCAAGTGTCTACAACTTCTGCCTTTACAAAGGCAATTGTGACTCTGAGACCTAGCTCTTTCCTTACTTGTCCCAGTAATCAGGGAGAGTCATTACAAGTCTGAGAAAAATCCCCTTTTAAAACAAGGGTACCTCAACCTTGCAAGAGTGGCAAACCAAATAAGGGGGAAAAGCAGTCCTTATTTCCCCCGTGTACTTGCCTCCGCAAAACATAACGCTCTTCCAGGCCCGGGACCATAGTCGGTGGGGAGAGGAGGCTGATCTGTTTTGGGGGTGGATTTTGGGGAGAGGCTCCATATGTGTTGTTAATATAGTGACCAATGGCTTGAATTGTTGTTTAACATTTGGACAGCCACTGTTGGTTGGCCTAGCTGTACAAATTCAGATTCACCACCTTTAGATATTCTTTGTATTCACACAAATGGGTTACCAATCAGTGCATTCAATTGAAAACATGTAGGCAATGTTTGTTCAACAGACATAGCTCTTAATGGTTAATAGATCAGCAGAATATGTAACATTTCAAGTAGTCACTTTTTTTCTAGGGTTTGTAGCCAGCAACATGTCTATTCACAGCATATTGGGTATCTTCATGACCTATTAACATTTGTGACTATGTTATAGCTATGGACATCAATCTTTGCTACACTTCTATATATGAAAACATTTAAATCTTTTGAGAAAAAGAGTAAGAACAAAAGGGTAGAAAATAAGAGACCTAAGACTTTGAAGGGATACTATAGGATTACAAACCTGCATTCCTAGCACTATACCTCCCTCTGGCCCCTTCTTCCTCGTGCCCCCCTGGCAGTGTAAAGGTTAATAAACTTTGGGTTACCATACATCTGGATTCTCCCGGACATGTCCTCTTTTTGAGGGCAATGTTTATTTCTGGGGGGATTTCTGGCTTTTTGCACTGGCATCTCTTAGCAACCTGAGCGCCGACACAGAGTTCCCGATGTCACCAACATGTCATGCAGCCATCATGATGATGCACAGGATGCGCAGAGGGAAGATGGAGGGCGAAGCTGGAAAGAGGCTAGCTAGAGCAGGGCCAGACTCAGGCATACGCACTATCTGCAACATAAATAATTTGGTTAAATGGAACAAACAATAGAGACCCTTAGACCCTTAAGTGAAGTCACATAAATGCTGTATGATGTTATGCTAAAGGCACACTCACACTTTTTTGAGCTACTAAGAGCTCTGCTATATTTAGCATGGACAGAATAATCTCCATCTAAGGATATATGATCTTAGCAGCAGCGATGGTATGTTCCCCAGGAATAATTAGGTGTCTTACAGTGGTGCAAGCATTATTTAGTTGCCATCTGCTGGAAAGAGAAATAATTTGATGCCTGACAATGGCACTGGTACAAGCAAATTCAAAGTTTTTCAGGGTTTAACAGTCTAAAAAAAAACGGGTAAAACTGGCAGTAAATGCAAATAATATTTTTGTTTCTGACTTTGACAGTGTGATACAAGCACTATCGGCAGTTAAAATTAATTTTTGTTTTGGTGTCTGGCAGTGGTACAACTGTCAGTAAATTCAAATATATATATATATATTTTTTTTTCTGATAGTGTGGTAGTGCATAGTGCAGTAAAAAAATCCTTTTTCGGTGCTCTGTGTTCTTCATGGATGTTGCACATCATCCCAGTGAAGAAACTATCCCGTATAGGCAGTCCAAACCCAGGGGATGGCACCTCGGAATTAATTTCACTACCGTGACTACATTCCAGCCTGTGAGAATGTGTTCCTGGGGGTCTCCTATGTTTTATTTTCCAGAATATGGAAACATTAATAAACCCTTACTATACTTACCCGATTCCAGCACAGATCTTCCTTGGTGCTGGGTCAATGCTCTACCTCCTCCTATGTTACCCGATGGAGGGATCTAATGTGCATGCGTAGCAAATGCCGTGAGCGCATTAAAGGGATACTGTAGTGCCAGGAATACAAAGCTGTATTCCTGGCACTACCGATCCCTCTGCCTCCCCCCTCCCTTGCGCCCCTCCCGGGTAAATAAAGAGTTAAAAACTCTTTATTTACTTACCTTATCCCAACGCCAATGTCGCTTAGGTGCTGCGTCAAAGCTCCGCCCCCTCCGATGTCCCACAAGGAGCGGGGTCCAATGCGCATGTGTGGCGAATGGAGCGTGCACATTAGACCTCACCATAGGAAAGCATTGAATCAATGCTATCCTATGGGGAAAAATCTGACGCTGGAGGTCCTCATGCAGAGCGTGAGGATGTCCAGCATCAGATAACGGACCAAACGTCCATTACGATTCTGAAAGCGCCCCCCAGGGGCAGACTTAGTGCTGCAATGTAAACATTGCAGTTCTCTGAAACTGCAATGTTTAACATTGCAGCACTAGGTACAAAAGGGACACAGCACCCAGACCACCTCAATGAGCTGAAGTGGTCTAGGTGACTACAGTGTCCCTTTAAGCCCTCCCCATAAGAAAGCATTGCTGCAATAAGCTTTCTAAATGCTTTAATATATCTGAATAAATGTTTAAAATAATTGAATATTATGAAAAATCTTTTAATTTTATAATATATCGACATTTTGATATATTCATATATTTTTTCTATATATGTTATATTTTTTATTATTTAATATGTTGAAAAAATCCGGACATTGGCACTGGAATCAGGTAAGTGACTGAAGAGGAGGGAGGGGGGCAAAACAAAACAGTTTTTTTTTCCTGGCACTAGAGAATCCCTTTAACCCCTTAAGGACCAAACTTCAAGAATAAAAGGGAATCATGACATGTCACACATGTCATGTGTCCTTAAGGGGTTAAACTTTAAGCACATGGTGTAATATTGGTTAATAATTATCTATTGGGGATATTTAAACTAATACAATCCTTAAGCTTTGCAGTCTTGGCTGGAAAAGCACTATATATTTTCCACACATTTGGCTTTATACGTTTTTTTATACGTTTTTTTTGTAGATTGTGGAGCTGATTATTGATGCTGGTAGCATTACATTGGGAATATTCACAGAGATAAAGTGCCTGCATAGGTGAGTGCATCCAACTTTCTGATAACATAACGGTCAATTTTGCATTATTCATTATTGCTTCCAAAACAATGCTTATTGTTTGTTTGTTTGTTAACTGTATTTTGAAGGATTGCATATGTTCTAAGCCATTTAGCATTTTACATTACTTCATTCATAATGCAGAAGACAAGTTGCATTATGACCTCTAGCCTAGCTTCTATAATGGTCAGATATATGTATATTGTACTCATTTATATGTATACAGAGTAGTCTATAAGTATTTATGTATAAATATAAGAGAGAGATAGATGGATAGACTGAGATAGAGAGATAAAGAGAGAGTGATAGAGAGAGAGATAGATTAGATAGATAGACAAAAAAGATAATACAAATACACAAAATAAGTCCTGCGCTCAGTCTCCCACTACTCCTAATGAACATAGTACACATCGGCCCCAATATGTACAATAAAAACCAAAGAAAAGAGTTACTTGCGCACTATTCCAAACCCCTATGCATATTTAGATGGATATTATTATTACTCCAATGGCCATTATTATTATTATTGTTGTTATTATTTATAAAGCGCCAACAAGTTCCGTAGCGCTCTACAATGGGTGGACTAACAGGCACGTATTTGTAATGACAAGTTGGACGCACAGGAACAGAGGGATAGAGGGCCCTGCTCAATGAGCTTACATGCTAGAGAGAGTGGGGTATAGCCATTAGATTGTAAGCTCACCTGCCATGTCAAGGCAAACCTCTTAGGTGAGCCCCACACTAACAATCCAACTTGCTTCTTTAAAGCACACTCTCACTGCCTGGAGACTTTGCAGGTTTTGCAAAGATCTCCGACGGTGACTGCCGCTAGTGGTCCAGTGACCGGGAGTGTAGGGGGGGTGGGGGTAGATAACAATAATGAAATTTATCAAAATCTGTCCCTCACAGGCTCAGCCATCTTCCTCCAGCTGGTGAAATGACATGTTAAACGCAGGGGTGTACTGTAGGGATGGCGAAACCAGTGCCTGCCAGGAGTGCAAGCCGAGGGGGAGGCGCAAAAATCACAGGTTACTTTTGCGCCCCCGCTCAGCCTGCGCCCTTGGCATCCCAGGGAAGCGTGCAGCTCCATAAGGGAACCACACGCACAGTACACACTAGGAGGGGGAGCTCCTCCCCCTCCCTTCCATTCTGCGTAGGAGCGCCGGGTGTCATGTGATTACCCGACGCTCAGTTTGCAAGCGTGCCGACCAGCATGAGGCCACCCCCTTTCCTGCTCTAACAGGTAAAATGGCAGGGAGGGCGGCCATCAGTGAGAGCAGAGCCGGCGCTCCCTACACCTAGCCGCCGTTCTGTGATGCTCGGGAAGGAAAGAGGGGGACACATGGATAGGGGGTGAGTGCAATGGAGGGCAGGGGGGCATTGGGGGAAAGACACATGGGAAGGGGGCATGGGGGAGAGAGAGAGATATGGGAGGGGGCATGGGGGAGAGAGAGAGATATGGGAGGGGGCATGGGGGAGAGGGAGAGAGACATGGGAGGGGGCATAAGTGAGCGACAGACATGGGGGAGAGAGACATGGGAGGAGGGCATGGGGAGAGTGACAAGAATGAGTGGGGAACATGAGGGGGAGAGAGACATGGATCGGTGGGGGATATGAGGGGGAGAGAGACATGGATGGGTGTGGGACATGAGGGGCAGAGCGAAATGGATGTGTGGGGGACATGATGGGGAGAGAGAAATGGATGGGTGGGGGACATGAGAGGGAGAGAGACATGGATGGGTGAGGGACTTGAGTGCGAGAGAGACATGGATGGGAGGGGGACATGGGGGGAGAGTAGAAACAGCAAACCTTGCACACTAGTTCCGCATGAATGCTCCGGCCTTCCACTAGGGAGGCGCCCCGTGCAAGGGATGGACACCGCTGAATCCACCAATGCAGTCTCAAAAGTAGAAAGAAACAGGCAGCACTCCAAGATAATGAAGGAAAGTTTTTTTTGTGGGTTCACCACGTTTCAGCTCAACAGAGCTTTAATCATGCATGGGGGGAGAGTGACATGGATGGTAGGGGGACGAGAGGGGGACATGGATAGGAGGCAAGAGACATGGGAGCATAGGCGTGCGCAGCCTATTGCATAAGATTGTGCACACTAAAGCACAAACACATACGCCGCGTATATATATATATATATATATATATATATATATACACATACACACACACACAGACACGCACACTGCTGTGTGTGTGAGGGTGCTGTGTGTGTGGGCGTTGTGTGTGTGGGTGCTGTGTGTGTGTGTGAGGGTGCTGTGTATGTGTGAGGGCGCTGTGTGAGTGTAATGGTGCTGTGTGTGTGAGGGTGCGGTGTGAGTGTGTTAGGGTGCTGTATTTCTGTGAGAGGGTGCTGTGTGTGTGTGAGGGTGCTGTTAGTGTGTGTGTGTAAGGGTGCTGTGTGTGAGAGTGCAGCAACACCTTACCCTGCCTGGAGATTGTAGAGGTACTAGGGAGCGAGTGGAGCAGATAGTGCGGCTACACCTAAGGTGTGACACATGACCTACGTGGCTGAGACTGCAGTTTTCAGAGGGACTGAGGGAGCGAGCGGACACTCTAGACAGTGGCATTACTACTGAGACAGTAAGTAACTTGAAGTGAAGCTTTTAGGTAGATGATATGTATGTCCCCAGATTACATATTGTATGAGAATTAAACATAATTTTAGTTTGTTTTGTCTAGGATTCACCAACTTTCATACAGGTCACAGGCAGTACAGATAACCAGTTACATTATTCATCTTCGTATACATCTATTCATCAGGTTATTACTAAGATGTACACAGCCAGCCCCAAACCATCACAAACACAAGTAGTCCCCATCAAACAGTGACAGCACAAAATGATCACACACATGCTCATCACACAGAGCCAGCCCAGTGCTAACTCTGTTTCCATCACATGTACACAGCCCAATATCATCACACACAAACTATTCCTATCACACACAGACAACCCAATACATCACGTGCAGTCCCCATTACACTCAGACAGCCAAATATATCAAACACAAACTGTAACCATTACTCAGTCAGCCCAATAACCCGTCGTAAGCTTACTGTATAATTAAACGTTTTACTCTGAAAGGACCAATATTATATATTAGAAAAAGCAATATATATTCAATATATGTATATATATATATATATATATATAAATATATATATATATATTACTCAGCCATCTGGGGTGGCAAGATTTTGCCTTACATATATTACATACGGCAATATATGGCACAATGACTTATGGGGCTGGCATAGATTTTTTTTCCAGGGCTGCTTTGTATCCCCAATCCGGCCCTGATCAAAATGTATGGTAGGTAGGTATATATTCATTGTTTAGCTCATTTATGTTAAGGCTTAGTAATATATGTTTTATTCTGAAATATGTGAAAAGCTCCTTTGAAGGGAGTGAGAATTCTACCTGCAGATCTGGGAACGGCTTTATTTGTTTTGTGTCTAATAGTTGCCTTATCTCCGCCACCCCTGCTCTATTCCGGTTACTTTTGTTTATGTTGTTAGTGTACAGGTCCAGGGATTTCAACTGAGTCATTTGTAATGGATGATATGGGTGCCATATTTTGATTACCCATTGATCCCACATGGTATTCATGAATTTTTCCTTGAGGTACCCACATCAGTTGTTGGATAGAAAATTGAGCAATGTTATCATTTTCTATTTTCATTCTAATTAAAAAAATAAGCTTGTATTTTAAATTGTTTCTTTCATGTTTTAGTATTATATTCTTTAGTGACTGACGGGTCTATAGTGAAATTTAAATCAATGTTAAATATCTTTTGTGCATCTTATTCTTAGATTAAAGCATGAACTCATCCAGCCAGTACACATCCATTAACCGTGCATTGATCGTTGGTGGAACACATGGAGATGAGATGTCTGGAGTTGTGCTGGCCAAGCACTGGCTCAAGGATCCTTCTGAGCTTCACAGGAAAACGTTCACCACTAAGGCTGTAATAGGCAACCCTCTTGCAGTGGAACGTTGTACGCGTTACATTGACATGGACCTCAATCGCTCGTTCGCCCAAGAAAACCTAAGGTTTGACTTACAATTATTGTTCTCCTAGTACAAGATGTATAAAAGTTATGATGAGAGTGACTGGTGCCTGGAATTCCTGATGAGTCATTTTAGGGTGAAACATGGACTTAAAGAGTATAAGTAAAGAGCTTTGCTGACAGCTTGTTGGTCTCTAAGCTGACTTAGAGATTTTGGATATAGTTTTGGTCTAACTTAGAGATCAAGTCACAGCCCATTCAATCACCTTTTCAGTTTTAGAGAGTTCTACTTATTGATGGCGTGCAGTCTCTTGTGAGGGAATTTAGTACATGTACACCCAAAGAAAATATATAATTTGTTTTACATGTTTTCTTTAGGGCAGGGGTTCCCAATTAATTTTTGCTGTGGAACCCTTTGACATAATGTACTAATAACGTGGAACCCCAAAAAACATTTTGGCGCAGATAGTAAACAGATAGTAGTACTTAGGAGCAGGTGTGCTTTTGTGTGTACAGTTGGTTTTTTTTATATATTGTTAGCATTTTGATACAGGGGTGTGTTTGTATGTAATGTTTGCATTTGCGTGCAGGGGTGTTTTTGTATGTTCTGTTTGCATTTGTGCGCAGGGGTGTGTTTGGATGTAGTATTGACTTTTAAAAGCGGATGTACATTTGTGTGTAGTATTGGTGTTTGAGTGAAGGGTGTGTTTTAGTGTTTGTATATAAATTTGAAATCCGGGGTGTTTTTGTATGTAATGTTTGTGTTTGCAGGGGTGTATTTGCATGTTGTGTTGGTGTTTGATTACTGGGATGTATACACACATACTGCCGCGTACCATATACTGCCACCAGTTTTGTTTTTGTTTTTGTTAAATGGTGTAATGTCATGTGAGGTTGTATTTACCTGATTTTAAGACCAGCTAAGAAACAAATTATTGTTATTATGTTCCGATATGTAGTGTTGCTGTGGTGGGGGCCTGTATGCTACATAGAGCAGTGTGTTTGTCTGTATATGCATCTGTGGGTCAACAAAGGGGGGGGGGAGGGCAGCAGCTCTACAGACTGAAATGTATTGCTTGTCTATGCCTCTACCCCTCCTCCTTCCTTTTCCTGTCCTAGCAGGGCGTGTCCGAGGGACAATGCCAGCCCAATTTAAACCAGCTGCTTTGTCCCCCATCAGCTTCTTGGGATTGAAACCCTTGTTGTTTTGTGTTGGAGACCCCATGTAGGGGTCTGTGCCTGTAAAACCATGTGTGACAAAATAAACGGCAGTCATTCCTGTTGTACCCTTCATCAAGTCTTGGCTTATGTTTGTGTAACTGAGTGCTTTGATCACTGTTTCACTTGGGATTTGGGAGACTTACAACAGATGTACTCAGTCAGAGTATAGGGGATCCGTTACATTGGTGGTAGTGGTGGTATCCCAAATGGATATGTCAAACCAGGAAGTGCAGTAAAGAGTCCAGCAGCATCCCTGTCTGAAGAGGAACTCGGGAGATGGAGCGAGCTTGCCCCCGGGCAGCACTCACATACGAGGAGGAGTTTCTTCATGGGATGCGATTGCGACTGTCCTTTTTTGGCCCTGATGTTTCAGTGGAGATTGTCAGGACACTTGAGACCCAAGTGACAAATGTTTTACAAGCCAGTAGAGGATGCAAGCTTCAGTTGGCCAAGGTAAGGTCAGAGACTGTGGGTGGAGGACTCCAGCGAACGGAATGTTGCAGGGGCCCATCAGCAGAGATAGTTGTAGTTGGTTTCACTCCCCAGCGGAAGTGTTCCAGGCAGCGAAAGGAGACAACCGGTCTCTCTCCCCAGCGTCAGACAGAGTTACAGGGAGAGGACATTTTTGGTCCCTCTCCCCAGCGGCAGCAAGCATCACTGGGAGTGGAGATGGTCGGTCCCACTGCCCAGCACCAGGCAAAGTTACAGGGAGTAAAGATGGGCAGTCTCTGTCCCCAGCGGCAGCAGGAGTTAACGGGAGAGGAGATTTTGGGTCCCTCTCCTCAGCGGCAGACGGAATCGCTGGGAGTGGAGATGGTCGGTCGCACTACCCAGCACCAGGCAGCGGTACAGGGAATAGAGATGGTCTGTCTCGTTCCCCAGCGGCAGTGTGAGGTCCAGGCAGTGGTACAGGGTGTAGAAATAGTCTATCTCGTTCCACAGCGGCAGTGTGAGTTATTTGGAGTGGAGACAACCGGTCTCACTCCCCAGCAGCAGAGTGCAGACCATTGGGAGAAGTGTTCAGTCCTTCCTCCCAGCAACAGTGTGAGGTCCAGGGAATGGATGCAACCGGCCTCGTTCCCCAGCGGGAGTATGAGGGCTGGGGGGGGGGGACAACTGGTCTTGCCCCGCAGCAGCTGAGTGAGATCCAGGGGAGAGCACAGCTGGCTCTCCTTCCCAGAGGCCAGCCACGGTCCCAGCGATTCACGGGAAGCAGAGCCGCAACGGGCTTAGCAGACAACTCCTATCATCCTCAGGCAGCCAGAAAAACATTAGAGACACAGTTGATGGAATGGCCAGGAGGGCACGCTTGTTTGGGTGGGGGGGTGGAAGGGTTTACAGGCTCAGAGGCCCCTGTGTACCGGAGCCTGGACGGAAGGGCCTCCCTGACTCGAGGCGCCTTATGTCTAAGTCATCCTGTATGTAGGATGGTACAGGGTGCAAAGCCGGCCAGACCACAGGACTGTAGGGGCTGGCCGGGGACAAGTGCTGTTGCGGGCATGGCATTCAGTATGTGTCCACTCTAGACAGCAGCGAGCTGACCCGTGTTGATCATGCTGTGGCTTTCAGAGGTGGACAAGGGGGAGATATGTGATGAACTTCCATCACTGTGTGCCATACCCACATGTACCCACTCACTTGTCTAGTCACAATGGACCCCAAGGACTTGGACTGTGGACTCAGTGGGGGGGGGGGGTCTAACCGACCTGTTGCAGGTCTGTCGTGGGTCTGGCCACAGGTATGTCTATTTCTATGGGGGAGATAAGTGATGGATGGCCTGATTTGTTTGGCGCGGGCCACAAGCTTACGGCGCCATTTTTGTGAGTTTTACATGTGTCTAGATGTCAACCCTTGTTGTTTGGTGTTGGAGACCCCATGTAGGGGTCTGTGCCTGTAAAACAATGTGTGACAAAATAAACAGCAGTCATTCCTGTTGTACCCTTCATCAAGTGAAATAGTGATCACAATATGGTAATTTTTTAAATAAACTCAAAAAAGCAAAAGCATGTGGGGTATACTAAAACGTATAATTTTTAAAAAGCCAATTTCAATAAGATTAGGGCAGCTCTACAACATATCGACTGGCATAAACTCCTTAGTGATAAAAACACTGAGGATAAATGGAAACTATTCAAACAAATATTAAAAAGGTAAATTTCTCAGTATATACTGCTGGGTAATAAATATAAAAGAAACAAATTAAAACCAATGTGGCTTAGTAGGGAAGTAAAACAAGAGATTAAAAATAGGAAAAGGGCATTTAAAGCATTTAAATCGGACAAAGCAGAGGCATCCTATATAAGATATAAGGAAGCCAATAATGCTTGCAAAAAGGCAATTAATGTGGCTAAACTAGAAAATGAGAAATTGATAGCGAAAGAAAGCAAAACCAACCCCAAATTTTTTTTCAAGTACATCAATTCTAAAAAAAACAAAAAATGAAAGTGTAGGTATACTGGAAACAGAGATGGGTTTGTTAGCTAATGAAGACCAGGAAAAAGCAGACATTTTAAATAACTATTTTTCTTCAGTATATATTAATGAGGAACCTATGGCAAGAGATACGCAAATGATTGCTGCAGCAAAAAAACTTGCAGATAACTTGTGATTGATAACTCGAGACAAGGTGCTACAGTTATTAAAGAAAATTTATGTAAATAAAGCGCTGGGGCCTGATGGTATTCACCCACGAGTACTTAAGGAGCTAAGTGGGGAAATAAGTGAACCTCTGTATTTAATTTTCCAAGATTCTTTTGTTTCAGATATTTAAAAAGGGTTCAAAATCCTTGCCTGGAAATTATAGACCTGTGAGCTTAACTTCTGTGACTGGGAAAATATTTGAAGGGCTATTAAGGGATAATATTCAGGAATTAATTGGGAAGAACAAAAACACAACATACAGGGATATAATTTCTAATTAGTGGGGTAATAGCTGCTTGATCCAAGGAGACATCTGACTGCTATTTTGGGGTCAAGAAGGATTTTTTTCCTAGTTTGTTGCAAAATTGGAAGCGCTTCAGACTGGGTTTTTTGCCTTCTTTTGGATCAACAGCAAAAACATATGTGAGGAAGGCTGAACTTGATGGACGCAAGTCTCTTTTCCACTATGTAACAATGATAATGTGAATAGGTTCCTGAGAAAAAAAAAACATTTTATTTTTTTACTAAACCATTTGTACACCGTTTGATATTAAACTGTGGGAATGGTGCCAGGACATTCTACGTAATCACCTTAGCTTTTTTTTTTTTTTTTTTTTTTAAATGATTCCTTGTTTTCTTTTAAATCTGTTTTTAAAGATTTAGAAGTTGACATCACAATCCACTTCAGTCCATGCTCAACCAAGGCACAGAATTCAAATGAGGAGAAGGAACATGAACTTCTCTCTATGCTGTCTGACAGGGGAACCAAACTGGAGGAGCTCAATTCCAGGATAGAAAAAAAAAAATAGCTGTTTGTATTTCTATGTTTTCATTTATTTTAATATATATTAATATAAAATACATAGATCATGGGAAATACAAGATAAAGTTAACAAACAGCACTTCTTGAAATGACCAATTGTCTTTTTCTTTCAAAGTGCCTCAGAATCTGAGAGTGATCCATATGAGGTTAAACGTGCAAGAGAAATTTATCAGAACCACGTAAAAAAAGAACCTGTTGATTTCATTTGTGATCTTCACAATACAACTTCTAACATGGGTGCTACTATACTGCTCTGCAAAGCAGGCGATCCCTTCTCACTGCACATGGCAAATTACTTACGGGTGAGCATGTGTACACTGTATAGAAATGAAATATTATATGATTATTATGCATTATGTAGTAATAGCTGGTGAGATAGCTCAGTGGGCTAATGTATCATCAGAGAAATTTATCAGAACCACGTAACAAATTAGCTGTTGATTTCATTTGTGATCTTCACAATACAACTTCTAACATGGGTGCTACTATACTGCTCTGCAAAGCAGGCGATCCCTTCTCACTGCACATGGCAAATTACTTACGGGTGAGCATGTGTACACTGTATAGAAATGAAATATTATATGATTATTATGCATTATGTAGTAATAGCTGGTGAGATAGCTCAGTGGTCTAATGTATCATCACCCCTTGGGTCGCAGGTTCGAATCCCAGGGTTGACTCAGCCCTTCATCCTTCCGAGGTAGATAAAATGAGTACTATTAAATTGGGTAATAGTAACAAGCCCTGGATGTTGGGCTAAGGTAGCATCCCCAGGAAGTACTTGAAAACCAGAGTAATCTGAATGTACATTTCCTGGTTAAATACTTTGTTATTATTATTATCTAAAGGTTTCAACCAAACCTTGTGTTCCCTTAGCATTGCTGGCGTTTCGTTAGCTTTTTGTAAGGCTATTTGTCTGTTTCTCTAAATCCACGCTAAATCAGAGAGTGCTCAAAAGCAACATAACCGCTGACCATATAACCACCAAACCTCCCTGTTGCCCACCAATAAGCAGACAGGACACATCTTAGTGGATAAGGGCAATGGCCACACCTTTATTTAACCATATATAACGTTGTAAAACCTGTCACCTGTTGGGTGATTAGCCCGATATATAGTTCCGCTCCACCTCGTTGCCATGAGCCCTAACAGTCAGCACTTGCCATCAGCCTCGTCCAGACTGTAGTCTCCCCAAACAGTTTCAGCGTCTTACTCATCCTGCAACTGCACTGACCAGGAATCACGCAAGCTGTAACAAAACAAAACACAAGAGACAACCACACCACATCCACCAAAACGGGGAGGGTGGGTAAATCAGTCAGAATCCCTCAACTTCTCCTGCTGACTGGTAAGTCCCCACCATCCTCCTCTTCCTTTTGAAAGCTCCATTTTCCTTTCAACTTTGTATCCCCATAATTCCATCCCACAATCCATGGGGAGCGATCATGTTCCCCTTTTCTCCAGTTGTCCGGTAGATCACTTGAATAAAACTAACTGCACCATCTGGTAGGAGCTGGTGCAAATAGCTTTATTTATGGTTTTTATGAATGTGGCTGATTTAACCTGGGTCTAGAACACAGTAAATGAACAAAGATAAGGTCATGGCATGCCATGTTTTCCCATTAATGAATTTATAGGAGTCATGCAGCTGTGTGGAGACTCTGAGCTTGAATTACATAAGCTTTTATTGCAGTATGTAGGAATTTCTGAAATTTAAAGCTGAGCTGGTAAATCCACTAATCTTATCCTTGAAACTTTTTACCCAGTCCTATTAACCTATGATGTACCTATTAATTTATATGTACAGGCTTATATACTAAAGTGAGAATTCAAAGTAATTTGAAAGTTAAGACCAGGGTAACTGAACTGACAGCATAGCTAACTTTTTCACCTTTGTTTCCACTTCAGAAAAACTGTTTGGATTATGCCCTGCCAAGCTATGTTTACCTCATCGACACAAAAGAGGGTGAAAATATTTACCTGCAGAATATTGCAAGGCATTCTCTGGGTATGAAACCTATTTAAACTATATTTCTATTTCACATAAGCATTCATAGCTCTAATTTACTGTATGATTGTTCTTGAGCATATGTTCCTCGATGTTTAAGGTAGTCATGTTGCATTAGCCAGGTGGCCCAATCAACGTCATTATTATGGTTAGCAACCATGTCCAATAATAATATGATATTTAAATGTGGAAAGTAATCGAGGCACTCCCAAAGTCTTCCAAACATAGGCAATTTTATTGGACCCAAGAACCAAAATACAAAGTTTCGACCCCTTGAGGTCTTTGCCAAGCTTGACAAAGACCTCAAGGGGTCGAAACGTTGTATTTTGGTTCTTGGGTCCAATAAAATTTCCTATGTTTGAAAGACTTTGGGAGTGCCTGGATTACTTTTCACATTTAAATTCTACATTTGGTCTTTTTTGGTACTGGGACGAGTCCGGTCAGCACCCAAGGATTCCTGAGAGGGTTTGAGTGCAGTTCCACTACCTATATATCAATAATAATATGATAGACAGAACTGTCACATCTGGGCATAACTGAGGACTTGGACAATAGAAAAAAAAGAGAGAAAATAGGAAGCAAAAGGGATGCACTCATATAGGGGTTAACTCTTGGGAAGCTACAGCCGTGGCGAAAGCGGAGAGAGAGAGAAAGCGAGTGCCCTTAAGTATAAAATATAGCTTTTAATAGTAAATTAAAATAAAACGTTGCTGGCTATATATATATATATATCAAAAAAATAATAAGTGACAATAGTACTAAAATATATACTCTATGTGGTAATAAATTGCCCATAAAAGTGAGTGGTGCTAAAGGGACATCTAATTTCCTATGAATAAATAACAATCTGGTTCATAGAAAGGAGGTCCTGTTCAAAAGTTTTCAGGATCAATCTCCAAGTAATATGCAAAAAAACATGCAGGTTTTGAGGCATTAAAGTTGCTAAAAGGTAAAGTAGAAATATAAGGAAAGTTAGGTCCCTAAAGTAGGTATTGGCTACATATAATGAAAATAAAATCTGTAAACCATGCTTATTGTAAAATATCTGGTAAACAAGTAGCAGGAGAGTGCCTAAAAGGAACACATAGTAACATGTTACAATATTTGGTCATAATAGTCCTGTGTTGTAAGAAAGCATATAAACATCAGTAGCTTTTGCAGACAAAGATGTGTCTGCACAATAAATTAACCACATTCATAGAGCTTATTAGGTCCAAAATTAGCACTAGAAAGGGTATAGTGCAAAAAGACAAATTGATCAGCACTAAAAGAGTAACTCCTGTGGGATTGGGGACTACTGCCTAAAAAAATATAAATATATACAGGGAGTGCAGAATTATTAGGCAAATGAGTATTTTGACCACATCATCCTCTTTATGCATGTTGTCTTACTCCAAGCTGTATAGGCTCGAAAGCCTACTACCAATTAAGCATATTAGGTGATGTGCATCTCTGTAATGAGAAGGGGTGTGGTCTAATGACATCAACACCCTATATCAGGTGTGCATAATTATTAGGCAACTTCCTTTCCTTTGGCAAAATGGGTCAAAAGAAGGACTTGACAGGCTCAGAAAAGTCAAAAATAGTGAGCTATCTTGCAGAGGGATGCAGCACTCTTAAAATTGCAAAGCTTCTGAAGCGTGATCATCGAACAATCAAGTGTTTCATTCAAAATAGTCAACAGGGTCGCAAGAAGCGTGTGGAGAAACCAAGGCGCAAAATAACTGCCCATGAACTGAGAAAAGTCAAGCGTGCAGCTGCCAAGATGCCACTTGCCACCAGTTTGGCCATATTTCAGAGCTGCAACATCACTGGAGTGCCCAAAAGCACAAGGTGTGCAATTCTCAGAGACATGGCCAAGGTAAGAAAGGCTGAAAGATGACCACCACTGAACAAGACACACAAGCTGAAACATCAAGACTGGGCCAAGAAATATCTCAAGACTGATTTTTCTAAGGTTTTATGGACTGATGAAATGAGAGTGAGTCTTGATGGGCCAGATGGATGGATTGGTAAAGGGCAGAGAGCTCCAGTCCGACTCAGACGCCAGCAAGGTGGAGGTGGAGTACTGGTTTGGGCTGGTATCATCAAAGATGAGCTTGTGGGGCCTTTTCGGGTTGAGGATGGAGTCAAGCTCAACTCCCAGTTTCTGGAAGACACCTTCTTCAAGCAGTGGTACAGGAAGAAGTCTGCATCCTTCAAGAAAAACATGATTTTCATGCAGGACAATGCTCCATCACACGCGTCCAAGTACTCCACAGCGTGGCTGGCAAGAAAGGGTATAAAAGAAGAAAATCTAATGACATGGCCTCCTTGTTCAACTGATCTGAACCCCATTGAGAACCTGTGGTCCATCATCAAATGTGAGATTTACAAGGAGGGAAAACAGTACACCTCTCTGAACAGTGTCTAGGAGGCTGTGGTTGCTGCTGCACGCAATGTTGATGGTGAACAGATCAAAACACTGATACAATCCATGGATGGCAGGCTTTTGAGTGTCCTTGCAAAGAAAGGTGGCTATATTGGTCACTGATTTGTTTTTGTTATGTTTTTGAATGTCAGAAATGTATATTTGTGAATGTTGAGATGTTATATTGGTTTCACTGGTAAAAATAAATAATTGAAATGGGTATATATTTGTTTTTTGTTAAGTTGCCTAATAATTATGCACAGTAATAGTCACCTGCACACACAGATATCCCCCTAAAATAGCTATAACTAAAAACAAACTAAAAACTACTTCCAAAAATATTCAGCTTTGATATTAATGAGTTTTTTGGGTTCATTGAGAACATGGTTGTTGTTCAATAATAAAATTAATCCTCAAAAATACAACTTGCCTAATAATTATGCACTCCCTGTATGTACTCAATAGACCCCCCACATGTTACCGGAGTCGGGCTCAGTATCCTTCGGTGTGTGAAACAAAGTTTCCAGTCTAAACACACACCGGTACTGTTGCCAATAAGGATATGACTGTGAGCCCCTTGCCCCTAACTGAGGACTTACTCTGAGAACCTCTGCTATGTACGGTAAACCTCTGTTATAATAGATATCAGATAGTTTCTGCCAAGTTGAGGTCCTTCCAAAGTGCTTTGCTGACAACTCTTAGCAAATGTATGAATGTGTCACACTCTGATTACACCAATTTCCAATATATATCCCCATCATCTCCCAATGAATCCATATATCACAGTATATTCTCAGATTCTTTTTTTCCCACAGTGATACCCTTGAATATCTGATTGTATATTCTGATTATATCTACTCAGAGGACTTTCAAAAGAATCTTTACTAATACAGTGAGGGAAAAAAAGTATTTGATCCCTTGCTGATTTTGAACGTTTGTCCACTGACAAAGAAATGATCAGTCTATAATTTTAATGGTAGGTGTATTTTAATAGTGAGAGGCAGAATAACAAAAAAAAATCCAGAAAAACGCATGTCAAAAAAGTTATAAATTGATTTGCATGTCAATTAATTAAATACATATTTGATCCCATATCAATCAGCAAGATTTCGGGCTCCCGCGTGTCTTTTATACAGGTAACGAGCTCGTTACCTGTATAAAAGACACCTGTCCACAGAAGCAATCCATCAATCAGATTCCAAACTCTCCACCATGGCCAAGACCAAAGAGCTGTCCAAGGATGTCAGGGCCAAGATTGTAGACCTATACAAGGCTGGAATGAGCTACAAGACCATCGCCAAGCAGCTTGGTGAGAAGGTGACAACAGTTGATGCGATTATTTGCAAATGGAAGAAACACAAAATAACTGTCAGTCTCCCTTGGTCTGGTGTTCCATGCAAGATCTCACCTCGTGGGGTTTCAATGATCATGAGAACAGTGAGGAATCAGCCCAGAACTACATGGGAGGATCTGCAAGCCAACTGGGACCATAGTCACCAAGAAAATAATTGGTAACACACTACGCCGTGAAGTACTGAAATCCTGCAGCGCCTGCAAGGTCCCCCTGCTCACGAAAGCACATGTACAGGCCCATCTGCAGTTTGCCAATGAACATCTGAATGGGTGAAAGTGTTGTGGTCAGATGAGACCAAAATCGAGCTCTTTGTCATCAACTCAACTTGCCGTGTTTGGAGGAGGAGGAATGCTGCCTATGACCCCAAGAACACCATCCCCACCGTCAAACATGGAGGTGGAAACATTATGCTTTGGTGGTGTTTTTCTGCTAAGGGGACAGGACAACTGCACCGCATCAAAGGGACGATGGACGGGGCCATGTAGCGTCAAATCTTGGGTGAGAACCTCCTTCTCTCAGCCACGGCATGGAAAATGGGTCGTGGATGGGTATCCCAGCATGTCAATGGCCCAAAACACAAAGCCAAGGCAACAAAGTAGGGGCTCAAGAAGAAGCACAGTAAGGTCCTGGAGTGACCTAGCCAGTCTCCAGACCTTAATCCCATAGAAAATCTGTGGAGGGAGCTGAAGGTTCGAGTTGCCTGGAAACCGCAATGACTTGGAGAGGATCTGCAAAGAGGAGTGGGACAAAATCTCTCCTGATATGTATGCGAACCTGGTGGCCAACTACAAGAAACATCTGACCTCTGTGATTGCCAACAAGAGTTTTGCCACCAAGTACTAAGTCGAAGGGGTCAAATACTTACTTCACTCATTGACATGCAAATCAATTTAGAACATTTTTGACTTGCGTTTTTCTGGAATTTTTTTTTGTTATTCTGTCTGTCACTGTTAAAATACACCTACCAGGGGGCGGGGCCGGGCCGCCGAGCAGAGCGGTCGCAGGATGGCTGAGCTCCTGCAAATGCAGACATTTTAAAGCTTATGGAACATACCTTTAAGCACCCAACTCACCCACTACTGCGGCCCTCGATGGACACAGGTTACCGGAACCAGGGAGAGGCTTGCTCCCCGAGTTTTAGTCCCCTGGAGGGGAGATATCTGCAGCAACGAGCGGATCCTTCCCTGGCGGTGAGCGGACGGCCGCCGCTCCACTATCCCGCCTAACGGAGCCTGACAGCAACTCTACACCTGTGCGGCCCCGGTCCCGTTTCCCCCCCCTCTGGACCGGGGGGGTGATCCCGGTCCGCACACGGTGACCGCGAGCGTGAGGCAGAGGGGCTCGATTGCTGCCTCCAAAATGGCGGGCGCCATGAGGTATATCATCTCCCTCCCAAGATTCCAGCTAAAATGGCTCCTACCTCCTGATCCCAGCCATCGCGGCCACTTAAGCCAGCAAGGAGAGGCACAGATGACCCGAACCAGCCGGAAACAGCGGCTGCATGGGAGAGACGGAGTGGTGGGCAGCAACCTTCCCTACCAGGAGCGAGTATGCCAGCTGCCGGTGCGACAACTGTACTGGAGGACCGATCGGGCGCTCCCACAACACCCAGCCTGCAACAAGTCTGCCCGACCTGCGGACTCTCACGGTCTGTACTCCACGACACACCAGATGACAGTCTGAAAAGCCACCGACTAAAAGAATCCATCACCTGTCTCACATATAGCGACAGCAGTTCAACAGAGCAGACACCGGGAAAGCACTGACGAATCCACATGCAGAGGTCTAGACTCCACTTCCGAGCACCGGAGGGGTCTCCTGAGCAACGGAACAATGCGGACTCCTGGGGAACCGAGCTGTATTCTCCACAGAACTCTCATTATACGTATGGTTCTAATGTCTTAGCTAATTGCATGTACCTCTACTCTATGCCTGATATAAATATGTGTCCACATACCCATTGGCTTGCCCCTTGACAGCATGCACCCGGCGGGGACTCTTACTCATAAAGTAGCCTGCTCATATGCTTTTTACACACTACCACTGAACCATAGCCTGCTACTCTGCTGACCACATCTTGCAATAGGATGTTTTCACGTTTAGTAAAAACTCATAGTAAACGTGATTTTCTGCCTACATGTAGCTCAATATTCAGAACCAACATATCTATACATTAAGCCTACAAGTCCTATATACCAACATATCTTTTCAAGCTTGCCCAGCCTGCAACTTACACTGTGTTGGTTTCTGTTGGAATTATTACCTTGGCCTCCCAGCTACTAACCATGTAGACTTAGCTTAATGCAACACGCAGTCACGTATACTATGCCTAGGCAGACTAGACGCATGTCTCACCACATTGCTAAACCGTGTACCTACTCGAACAGCTTTGTTCACACTATGTTACTATCTGCCTTGTTGCACCATTTTGTCGATCCTTGACTAATCTTACTTAACAAGACCATATGTCATACCACCAAGATCAATCTGATGTTATTCTAATGTTAAACTATACCTTTTATAAAAACAAAAAAGTGCTGTTCATCTGACATGTAATATATGCTGCTGGATAATCTTTACTGTTGCCAATTACAATGTCTATGTAAACCTGTAAGTTAATGCAAAGCACTACAAAAATAAAGAATAAAAAAAAAAAAAAAATACACCTACCAGTGAAATTAGACTGATAATTTATTTGTCAGTGGGCAAACGTTCAAAATCAGCAAGGGATCAAATACTTTTTTCCCTTACTGTATATGTCCAAAATATATATATCATATGCACATTATTTCTGGGATATATATATATATAAATATATATATATATATATATATATATATATATATATATATATATATATATATATATATATATATATATATATATATAAATATATACAGTTGCAAGAAAAAGTATGTAAACCCTTTGTAATGATATGGATTTCTGCACAAATTGGTCATAAAATGTGATCTTATCATCATCTAAGTCACAACAATAGATAATCACAGTCTGCTTAAACTAATAACACACAGAGAATGAAATGTTGCCATGTTTTTATTGAACACACCATGTAAACATTCACATGCCTATCCCACTCATATTTAAACTCCCTCACTGTGTTAACCTCTACACTTCAGCTGGAAGGCTATTACATCTGGTAGTGAATTTACTAAACAGCTTTTGAAAGAATGGCAATGGGAGTCTTTTGTTTTGTTTGCCCCTGAGAAAGCATTTGACCAACTTAATTCAATTTTTTTTTTGAGGCAGTACTGCCCAAATATGGCTTCTCGGCCAAGTTGTGCATACTTTGTACAGAAACCCCTCTGCCCATATTTTGAATACAGGTTTTGTTTTTGTTCCTTTTTTCATCACCAACAGTTCCAGACAGGGATTATTCTTGTCTGCACTCCTTTATATTCTAGCCTGGAGCCCATAGTGGCTTCGATCTGAGCTGATCAATCTATCAATGGGCTGCAGTTGGGTGACCAGGAATACAAGCTGAATCTATTGCAGATGATGTTCTTCTCACCCTCAAATATCTCGTCCATTAGATTAATCAACTACACCAGTATAGTAAACACTCATATTACAAGCAAAATAAGTCCATATAGCAGTCTTTGGGGTAGGAATTGCAGGCTGTATTGACACACCTTAAACAGGCATTTACTTTTGACTGGAGTTCGTATTACTTGACATTTCTTGGGAGGTATGCCTCTTAAGAGCAATGAATTACCCCTTTTTTCCCCTTTACTCTCCTGATATAGGAGTCTTGTTTACAGGTAACTTAAACGTTTCCAGGTACTTACAAGTCTGCTGAATGTGTCATTATATATTCCGCTCATTACAATAAGCATTGATTTAATATAAGTATTTAATCTGAAAGTTATGGAAAAACTAATAAAGGAATTCCCATTTCTAGTTACACTTTTAATATCACTGTTACCTGCTGTAATAGCATATATTTTATACAACCAGTTTTTGTCATTTTTTTTTTCTTAGCCCTAGAGCTTGGCCCACAGCCTCAAGGAGTGATCAGGGCAGATATTCTTTCAAGAATGAGAAATCTTGTAAACTGCTGCTTGGATTTCATTGACCTTTTCAACCAGGGTAAGAAAGGATTTATAGTCATATGACATATTGGCTAAAAACGGATTTTTCAACTTGGCATTTGTGAATTGGCATTTTTTTTTACTCAGCAAAAATTGAGAAATAAAACATGTGGATGTTCAATGGAAATAAAAAAAAAACTATTATACCACATTATACATCAAAATTTTAGCTTTAATGCAAAGTTCTACACTTGTGAGTGCACCTTCTATTTTGTTTTTAGCTCTTTATGTACCTTGTAGTTATAATATTGCACTATTGGAGTTTGCTCTGTCATTTCATGTTCTACTGGGATCTACACAATTGATTCTGCCTACACCTAATGATAATACTAGAACTTGTATGAAAGCTCTATAAAATGTGAGTGGACACTTATGCACTTTGTTGTTTGTCTTTAACCCAGTACACCAAATACTACACTATTAGTATTCCCCCTCTCTTTCTATCTCTCATGAGGATGGAGTAAATTGCATAAGAACTCAGGCCATTAGAAGAAATTCTGGACTATATTTTACTACTTACTGTATCTACTTTTTTCCATTGTACTATTTGTTAATTACTTGTTTGGGCATAGAGGGATCCCCATATATTTAGTGTTTGTTGCCTTCGGTTTGCTTGCACTATAACATCCAGCTAATGACCCTTTTCTTGCTAATCTTGTGTATAGTGGTATATATTCCCCTGCTACATTTATTTCAGGTCTGAAGGTTGCTCAGATCCGGTAACTGAGCATTTTCTTCTGTTAACGGAAAAACATCAACCACCATTATTATTATTATTATTATTAATATTATTATTGCCATTTATATAGCCCCAACAGATTCCGTATCGCTTTACAATATTATGAGAGGGGGGATTTAGCTATAAATAGGACAATTACAAGAAAACTTACAGGAACGATAGGTTGAAGAGGACCCTGCTCAAACAAGCTTACAGTCTATAGGATGCGGGGTGTAAAACACAATAGGACAGGAAATAGCAACCAAATAAGGTGGGAGTGAAGCAGAACTGGAGGAGAGAGTAAAGTGCTGCCCTTTAGAAGAGAGCAAGGGAAAGGTAAGGCCCTGGGGCGATTGCGCAGCTAAGCGGACAAGGGCACATTTTTGAGTGTGGGGATAGATGCATGTGATTGGTTGTGTAGGAATGTGTGGGTGGGATTATGTGGTGTGTGTTTGGTGGGGGTGGTCTTACCTCAGTGCCACTTGGGTTTTTGGGCAGCAAACAGCTTCGCTCCCACCCGCCCCATTGGGATATTTAGTCGCAGCTAGCCGGGGGTATGTCCTTGCCAATTAAGTTTGAGGCGGTTATGTCAATATGTGGAATGAGGTGGTCAAGTTTCAGGTCTCAACCTCCCCTGCTCTAAAGGGTTAACCTTAGGTTATCTGTTATGACATGCCCACCAAGCGAGGAAAAGGTCGACTGGTGGTAAGCATTGGAAGGAAAAAGAATTTATGCCGAGAGGGGAGGTGAGAAGAAGTGGTGCATAGGCTCATGGTCAGTATATTGGCAAGGACGGTTGGGTTATACTGTATGACACTATGTTTTAACTTATTTGTTCAGTTATTTATGTTTGATGTTTGGTTTATATCAAGTAAAGCTAAAAATTTAAATAAATTATGGATGTGTTATACAGTATTTGTCATATGTTATAATAAATGCTGTGGCCTGTTTCATCCATACTATGTTGTCTGTCATTATTGGGTGGTAATTGGGTTGGTTCTATGTTGGTATTCTGCATCACGATCCCCCACTACGTACATACATGTGAGGTAGAGGTTACTCTGGGAGGCCATAAGCTTTCCTAAAGAAATGTGTTTTAAGGCACTTCTTAAATGATTGAAGACTAGGGGAGAGTCTGATGGCGGTAGGCAGGCTATTCCATAGGAAGGGAGCTGCCGGCGAGAAGTCCTGGAAGCGTGAGTTGGCTGTACGTGTGCGAGCAGCGGACAAGAGAAGCTCACGGGCAGAGTGGAGAGACCAAGAACGGGCATACCTATGGATTTGTGAAGAGATAAAGAGGGGCTAGAATTGTTCAGTGCTTTATATGTATGGGTTAGCACTTTGAATTGACTCCTATAGTATACAGGAAGCCAATGTAAGGACTGACAGAGGGGGTGAGGTGTGAGAGGACCGACTAGAGATGAAAAAATCAGTCTGGCGGCAGCATTCGTTACAGACTGTAGCGGGCAATACGGCTTTTAGGAAGCCCAATTAGGAGAAGGTTACAATAATCCATGTGAGAAATTACTAGAGCATGGACAAGCTCCATAACCTCTACAGCGTACTGTAGTGCTTACAGAGCTTGGGATGTCCCTTTAAATGAACTCATTGCAACCTAATATAGGCAAGGACCATAGATTGTGAATATTGGTTATTGTGCTATAACCATGACGTTTTCAGTAGATTTTAAGTTGTGTGAGCCTGTATTTTCAATTCATTTCAGTATTTTGGCTCCTAAATTACATTGGGAAGACCAGCCAAACTGAATCATATTCTCAATGTGGCAGATGTTCTGACGCTGGACGCTTAATACGTGTGTCCTTTATCGACTCAGAACCTGCCAATTAGGCATGCAAGTGGAAAGGCTTTAAAAAGCCAGCCTTCCCTCACTGTCCGTTTGTGTTTTAGACCTTTTAGGAGTTTTCTGGGTGTTGTGGCTTGATTTTGTCTGTTTCCTGTGTTTGGCCCTGGCTTCTTATTTGACTATTCTCTGTCTGCTCCCTGTCCCAACTCCTGGATTGTTATTGGCTATTCCAATTTTTGGTGTCCTGGACATTAGCTTATTTTTGTTTTTGTTATACTTGTTAGAGGTGCCTTTCTTTTCAAATGAAACCAGACCATTCTAAAGTCTGGTAATACTTATTTATTTCCCTCTGTCTTTATCTGCTTTTAGGGATTCACTTTGGTTTATCAGCATTATTCCGACACAGTAATACTAATAATAGTACCTTTAAATAATTCAAGCAGCATGCCATGTTTCAAGCACAGCATTTATAGATAATATAATACAGATTATTACAGATAATTTAATAAAAATAATAAAATAATTTGGCTGGAATTCTCATCTAAATTAGGTACTTACCTATCTAATGGTCACGACGACAGAAAAGTGAATTTTTGTAAGGTAAACATTTTTGTAAGGTAACTTAATTTATAAAATAAAAAAAAGTCTCTTGCCAAATGTTTCGACATAACAGGCCTGCATACAATTGTCCTTGTTCATCCATAAAATAAAAAAATAGGTTTCTAGAGATAATTTATGACAAAAATATATATTTTTATCTAGGTACAGAGTTTCCATGTTTTGAATTGGAGATGTACAAAGTAGCATCCAAAGTGGATTACCCTCGAGATGCTGATGGTGAAATTGAAGGCATTATTCACAAGGAGTTGCAGGTAAGACCAAACTGATTAACATTGCCATAGAAGATACAGTTATCCCAAGGCCCTTTTGTGTTAGGCTGTGTGTTCCACTATTTTTTTCAACAGTTGGTACAGATGTAAGGTTGCCACATTTTTTGGAAAATAATACCGCCATTCTAATTTGCATAATTAATTATATATGCGTGACATCACAAGGCACGACATACATAAAAGAATGAGAACATTTGGAAGCAGAAAATTCTAAAATTTACTAATAAACTACTTACAATGTTTGTACTTTTTCTGACTGTGTGTATAGCATTGTAAATGTAAGGCAGTGTGTGTGTATGTACTGTCTGTATGAGTGTGTGTGTGTGTGTGTGTGTCAGGATTACAAGTTGATCCAGCACGCAGTACTGTGTCACACCTAGGACTAAGGATAACGTATAGCTGGACCTTAGAATGGACGGACTTAACATCTCCAAGAATAGTCAAAATACTTGCCGAGGTCAGGGACACAGACTCAGACACAAAGATGAGGGAAAGCCAAAAGTCAAGGATAACAGATATCAGGGAAGTCAAAACAAAGCCAAATTCAAATTCCAGAAAATCAAGATCAGGAACGCATTGAGTTAAAATAACCCTCTTGTGGATCCGATTGGCTGTAACCGGCCTTTGACCCCAAAGGCAATTACCAGGTTTCCATATGCATGATTGCTGCTGAGCACAAACCCTCCTGTGGATTTGATTGGCCATGACCGACCTTTGACCCCAAAAGCAATTACCAGGTTTCCATGTGCATGATTGCTGCTCAGCATAACTTTTCCTGTCAGGACGGTAATGTTGCTCGGCACAACTTTTCCTGTCAGGACAGTAAATGCCATTAACCACATTTTTATGTGCGGATGAATACGTGACAGTGTGTAGTAGTGTGTCATTGTCTTAATGTGTATGACGGTGTAATCATACTATTGTCTGAGTGTGTGTCATTGTCTGTATACTTTGAGTGTGTGTCTACAATGTCTGTATGTTATTTTGTGTGTGTATATAGTATATATCAATGTTTGTACATACCATTTATAACAGAGATGGATATTCTACACAGACTGCTGAATACACACACACAGACTGCTGAGTACATGCAGAGACTGGTAAATACACTCAGAGACTGCTGTGTCCACGCACACAGACTGCTGAATACTTACAGAGACTGCTGTACACACACACATACAGACTGCTGAATACACACACACACAGACTGACTGCTGAATACATACACAAAGACTGCTTAGTACACACAGACTGCTGTATACAGACGCACACTGCTGAATATAGACACACACAGACTGCTAAGTACACACACACAGATTGTTGAGTAAACACACACACACACACATTGCTGAGTACACATACACACAGATTGCTGAGTACATACACACACACACTGCTGAGTACACACACACACAGACTGCCGAGTACACACACACAGATTGCTGAGCACGCACGCACACACACAGATTGCTGAGAGCACACACACACACACAGATTGCTGAGTGCACACACACAAACTTCTGCATATACACACACAAGTACCTGCTCTTTAGACACAGCTCCTGCTGCCATGCTTCCATCTCCTTGACCTGCAGCTCCTGCTCCTCCTACTTTTCCCATGCGGACTCTATCAATGGAGAGGGCAGGGACAAGCTCATCTCAGACCTCGCCACACAGCCAACCACCGCCGAGTTTTCTTATTACGGCCTGAGAGCACTGCACACCCTGGTGGCTAAAGCTGATATTGCAGGACATTCTCTTCAAAGAAAAATACCAGCAATTGTATTGCCGGTATTTTTGCAATACCGGCACCAGCCACAGTGCATCAAATACCGGCCAGATGGCAGTTGGTTTGTGCTTCCATTGGATTGTACAAAGCACTATCAGGGTTCTAATCAGTGGGCAGATCATCTTTTCAAACCCTGTACTGCACAGAGGATCTCATTTGCTTGTCAATATCTATAATGCACAATTTGATCAACAGGCTCCCAATCGCAGGACAGCACGAGTACTTGCAAGAACTTATTATTGTAATTTGAGGGAAAAACTGGGGAGACAGGAACTGTGCGATACCGTCACCTCAGTTCTGCTGTTTGTAAATCACTATTATTAGAGGATCTGAATTAATGTGGCAGCTGCCGTCTTAGAATGAACTCCCATTATTTTCAACAGACAGGGACAAGTATGTTCTGTTGATGCACTGATAAACAATTTCTGTCTTCAGAACACACACAGGGTTATTTGCTAAAGTGAATTTCACTTTACGGCCAGAGTAGCTGAACTGAAAGCATAGGTGACTTTTAGCTGAATTACTCCAGTTTGGCTATTTTGACGTTATTTAACTGTGAATTTTCGCTTTAGAGAATGACCCTGGCTTTGTCTTCCCTGGCTTTGCACATGGTTATCCAAAACATCTTTGTTTACAGCTATCCTGATTAACAGAGCCATGTTGCTGCCACTTCTAACTCAGACTAATTAAATTCTTCTCTACAACTTATACTTGCTTATAACAATATTACCTGCAGGGACGGACTGACAACTCACAGGGCCCCTGAGCAATGGTGGGCCAATGGGCTCCTTCCTCCTAATGCAAGAATATTTGGTTACATGGAAGATTTATTTTGCTGCACCATTCACACCTCCTTCACACTCTTTTTGATTGTGCAGCTGTCAAACACATATCATGAGTGCCCTGCCCTGCACACAATATTACTGTGTCAGAAGCTTCACAGGCATGATTCCCATTGTGTTTGTTGGAGTACCACATGCTTCAACAACCCCCACCCTCTATCCCCCATTAAAATTAAGAAATAGTGCAACTTTATAACATGGTTGCAATGCATTTGATGGTTGGCAGGTATAGAATGTTGTCCATGTATGGGGAGGTGCATATATTTAACAAATTGTTTTGGGGGCAGTTGTTTGATATCGATGAGAATATTTTTGTGTATTTTTTTTAACAAAAGATGAAACAGTTAAACAATAAAGACACCTTTTCACAGCCTTCTTTGCTTATATTTACCAAAGGGGCAATATCAGTGGAGGGCATTGTATATGTGTATAGGGGTTACATTGTGTGTATTAAAGAGACACTATTGTCACTTTTAAAGTAAGCTACATCTGATTAAAAATGAAAAGTTTTCTGTATGGACAGAAATAAAAGTGATTTAACTCCTAAATGGCAGTGAATTTCGCAGTGATACTTCAGTTCTATGCACAAAAGCTACTTCATTAGGCTAAAGTTGTTTTGGTGACTATAGAGCCCCTTTAACAGCTGTAGAGTGTACATGTTTATAGGGATTTATATGGTTTGTGTGTGTATAGGGACTGTAGAGTTTGTTTAACCCCTTAAGGACCCCTTAAGGACACAACTTCTGGAATAAAAGGGAATCATGACGGAATATATCCGTCATGTGTCCTTAATGGGGTTAAAGGGGGTATAGTGTGTGTATGGGTTATAAAATATGTGTGTGTGCGTGTGTACAAGGGGTTGTAGTGCGTGGGTATATGGTATATAGTGTGTGAATGAAGGATGAGAAGCGTGTATAGAGGGTTATAGTACGAGTGTGTATATGGTTACACTGTGTATATAAAGGGTACTGTAAGTGTGCATAGGGGGTGTTGTGTATGTGTAAAGTAAGTATAGTGACTGTTTATAGAGGTGTAGACTGCATGTGTACATTAGATGTGGTGAGTGTGTTTATATGGGTATAGTGTATAATAGTGCAGTGTGTGTATAGGCAGTATAGTATGTGTGTATGGAAGTATAGTGTATTTATAGCATGGTTTAGTGTAATTATAGGAGTGGGATAGGGACTATTAATTAATTTGCTATTAATGTAATAATTAAAAAACAAAAAAACACCTTTAATTTAGGGGGACCTTCCAACCCCTGGTGGTCCAATGTGTTGGATAATGTCAGTGGGAGGAAGCTGGTAGCCTCCACTTGTCTTGCGTGCTCTAGGATGTAAAGTCAGAGCGTTGCAGTATTAACATTAGGCAGTGCTCTGATTGGCCAGAGTATGGGGCACAGTTATTAATGCACTGCACACTGAGTGTGGGAGGAAGGGGTTCACACACCCAGAGGTACACTTGCCAAGCTGCTGGTGCCCCCTCTTGGGCATGACCTAGCACCGGATGTCTTCCAAGATCTATGTAAATATACCACAAGTCTTGTAATCTTTACCTTTCATCTCCTTTACTTTATTTTTATTCAGGACAAAGACTACCTTCCTTTGAAGCCAGGAGATCCCACCTTCCAGACACTTAAAGGAACGGAGCTATTCTATGATGGCAAGGAAGAAATCTACCCCACGTTCATCAATGAGGCAGCTTATTATGAGAAGAAAGTTGCATTTATAGCTATGCAAAAGATCCACCAAGTAGTGCCAGCTCTTAAAGTTCAAGGATAGCTTCCATGGATAAAACACTGGAGAGACAAATAACTATTTTATTTCGGATTGAGCCAAAGCTGGATTAAGATTGCCTAGGGCTCTAGTTAGGATGACAGATATGGCCCCCTGCTAGAGCCCTGGGCACTGTTGCATGAATGGGGGGTGGGTTGAGTATTGTGTGTAGGGGGTGAATTTAAATTGTCTGGAGTGGTGGTGTGTGCCAGACTGTTCTATGTAGTGTCTGAGTGTTGTGTGTATCAGTGTTGGGGTAGGGGGTTGGGGGTCTGGGAAAGACTCTCCAAATATCTTTCTTTCTTTTTTTGTTTTCTTTTTTTTTTGTTTGTTTAACCCCTAAAGGACATTCCCTTTTAATCCAGACGTTTGGTCCTTAAGGGGTTAAATTTGACCTCCTCCTGCTTACCTGTTTGCAGATGGGGGGTATAATCACTAGTGGGTTAATGGCTAGGCAGCTGGATCCCTGGTGGTCTGATGGGGGAGCATTGTGGTTTGCACCTCTGTCAGGTGCAGACAGAGCCGAATATCCAGCCCACTGCCTAAGCCGCTTTACGGGTAATGCGTGTGTGCAATAAAATATATACACAAAGTGTCTTAAAAGCTTAGCAAATAGATTGTTTTATTTAAAAGTAGAGTAATGCAAAGTGTTGTAAAACTCTTGTTTATTACACAATCAGGTGCCAGCTAAAGGAATAACACTGTGAATTCTCCAATCACAGTAGTTTTAAAATTATTTATATGCATGAACACAATGACTAGAAAGTATCAAGTTATGGTATTTCTGAGTTTTGTTTTTTTAAGTCTTGCCTTCCACATATAACAGTGAAATATACCATACCTGAGGAGCAAGAAATATTATCTTTGCCTTTTCGTAGTATGCCAGCAACAGAAACTACAATCACTCATTTGTTGGGGCTTGGGGCTTCACAACAGCTACACACCTTTGACCTCAGTTGCTATACTTATGTATGGAAAGCAAGAAAGGAAATTAACTTATTGTTATGTTTTAATATATATATATATATATATATATATATATATATATATATATATATACAAACAGAACTTTAAGATCTTTAAGCTAGATATATCCAAATAGTATTTTTAAAAATGTTTGCTAAATGTGTAATTACATTTTTTGGTCAATTGTAAGATATTTGAATGCAAAAATATTTGTGCTCTCTTGGATTGCTTCTAGTTTGTTTAACCCAGTAATGTTCTGTAATTTTTTACCGTTTCCATAACAACCTGTTCTTTAACTACCTAGCTCAAAAATGCTGTATTCTATATAAATAAGATATCCCTTACCTGTAGAGAGTCTTTACATACCGTATTTTAATCATAGTTTGGCTATCGTTTATCCTCATGGTGTTATATAAATCAAAATGCCTGGACAGACTGCTCTAGAACCTTTGTTGAATAAATTAAGTTTGTTTAGGTATAACATATTGGGGGGCTGATATATCTGAGGTGTATATTAAAAGCGTCAATCTAGGCACCAGAACCACTTCAGCATAATGTAGTGGTTCTAGTGAAAGATATTGTCCCGGCAGTCTCAGCAATGTAAATTGTTCCTTTTCTGAGAAAAGTCAGTGTTTACTACACTTCTGCAAAAAAAGTGAATCAAATTCCTGTTAATATTTGCACAAATTAATTTATCCATCCAGGATGTAGGGGATGAATCGATTTGTTTTGTCATAGATTAACAGGAATTTGATTAGTTCATACCAGGTGAAAAAGATTTATGCACAAGTCTAGTGTTTACAATGCTAACACGACCTTTAGTGGCTGTCACTGAGATAGCCACTAGACGGGCTTCCTGGTTGCAACCCTGCAAAGATTGTCGGACTGACATTCTCCTCTCTAAAGAATGCTCCCTAAAAAAGTGCATCTCAATGCCTCTCTATGACAAGATGCTGATTGGTGCAGTGTGGCCAATACCCTATGGGGGAGCATTGTATTGGCTGAGATCATCAGTATTGATCATCTCAACCAGCAGAAGAGTGGCCGTGTGGGGAGACTGTTTACCAGGGTTAGTAATGTAAGTAAAACTCTTTATTTCATAACTTTTTTGGGGGGTGGAGGGCAAAACAAGACTGTTGCACTGCATCTAAATGCAGATAGGATGCAGTGAGTACTATTTTGCACACTAGTAAGTACTGTGCCTGTGAATATTTTTGATGCAAATATAGTTTTAGTTTGTGTCATGTGTTATACGATTGAATAGTTAAGAAATGTTCACCAAAAATATACTATGGTGCTTATTTTATTATGAATTTAAGACAATAAGCTCCTTAAGGAATTTGAGTGACTTAATACCTAAAATCACTAATAAGCGACAGTGTTGGCTCTATTCCCCAATATCAATTATCATTATCTGGACACAGAAGAGTGGTCGTTTAGGCAGTGCCTGACAGATGCAGTTGAACTGATACTATCACGACCATCTGTTTCCCATTTCAAGGCCGTTGTTGAGAAGTAAATAAATACAACCATTTAATCTAGTGTATTGTAGACATAATAATAGTTATTTGGTTATAAATCACCATGCCGTGTTTACTGCTAAATTAGAGATTGTGTAGTTAGGTCAGAAATATTTTATATACTTTGTTTCCGAATGACTCAGTATTTTATATAATGGTTAACACAAGCCGTAGCTAATTTATGAGCTTTATTCAATTTAACGATGGTTTAAGTAGGTGATAAATTGTTTTTTAATTGAGCTAGAATTGTATTAAAATATTGCACTGGAATTTTCTCAACATTCCAACTTATTTGTCTTGCACATAACAATTAAAAAAGTAAAGGAAGCCTTAATCAGTGTCATTAAAGGGTTACTCCAACCACAAACAGTGTTTCATTAAAAACTGTTTTTAGTTAGAGTAACCTTTGCTGGCATATCTCCCATACAGGCTGATTGCATCCAGAGAGGCAGTCCCCCTGCACAGGGATAGAGCAACTCAGATGATTGTTTTAGCTTTTATTGGGCCTCATCAGTGAGCTGTTGTCTTCTTAGGCACAGCGAGCAAGGGGTCCTCATCTGTATTACAGATTTGACCTAGAGCCGCTCTTCACATATTCAAATGAGCCAAAAAACAAGGTTTATGACAGCAAAAATGAGCAAAAACTTATAGCCACCCCTACTGTAAATCTCTGCTCAGATTTAATACACGTTTGAGCTTACTTTTGCCATTACACTCTCAGTCCAGATCTGAAATGTTAACAAGCTTGCTCTGCATGACATTGACAACCCACATCAATATTTTTCTTAATTATAGAAATGATACCGGTTCAGTTAATCGGTCCAAACTAGGGCACAGGTATTGGCTCAGTTCATGTTTTGACTATTTTTATTTTCATATACCTAACAATTTTGTTAGATATTTTACATATAATTTGTTGACAGTTGTTAGATCATCTTATTGGCTGTCAATTCTTTTCTGCTCTTTTCTGTACAGTGTACAAATAGTCACATTGCAAGAATAAAAATGTAAAAAAAAATTCTCTCTAAACTTGTATTTAACCTATTTGGACATCTTTACACATAGCATACAGTACAGAACCAAAGTATTAGACCAAAGATATGACACACGTTAATTCCCAGATTTTACTATTAACATGATGTAAAGTCATGATTTTATTAAAGACACAGAGGCCCCTATTATGCTTTCTCTTCCCTTTCATTTCCCTCAGCAGCGAAAAGACATGAATACAAATAAGAAACAAATAAACATAACATTGCATAGTAACTGTGCAACCAATCAGCACCCGGCATGTGGTATATCAGGGGTTGCACTCCTAAACTCTTCCTCTTTCAGTAGTGATCCGAAGACCAGCAGAAACTGTAAACATAGAACAGAACTGAACACCATATAGACGATATACGTCCTTCTGTGGGATAACTTGAACTCTAACCACATCCCAAGACCTCATGATGGTGAAGGAAGCTAAAAAAAGAAGCAAACAATGGTAATTTTAAAAGTTCATGATTCGACTTCTGCGAATGTGTGCAGTAGTGTAAGATATGCAATCAACAATATTTATCAAAACTCTTCTAATATGCTCAACAAGTCGACACCTACTTGTGACTTCATGAAGCAGACATCTCATGAGTACTTCCCATAAAAGATTGTAAATGCCTGTTAGCTAGAAAAAAATCTCAAAGTCCCATCCCAAAGGGAAGAGTGGATGGGAATAATATTCGCCTCCGTGCCATTAATAAAATCATTAAAGTAATAGAGGTCCAGGCACTCCTTGGTTCAAGACAGGTACTTTATTAGGAACCACAACAGCAACGTTTCGACCCCAAAAGGTCTTTGTCAAGCTTTGGGGTCGAAACGTTGCTGTTGTGGTTCCTAATAAAGTACCTGTCTTATTATTATTATTAGGATATTTTGAACCAAGGAGTGCCTGGACCTCTATTACTTTATTCATTTTTGGAAATCTGGTGTTTGATTCCGGTTCAGCAAGCACCCTAGCTCAGATTTATGGGAGTGAGTGCAGTTCCACACACACTACTAAAGGTTAATAAAATCATGACTTTATGTCATGTTAATAGTAAAATAAGGGAATTTTATTAAAGACACAGAGGCTCCTATTATGCTATTTTAAAGCTGAGCCAAAGCTAACTCCGAGAAATGCTGTATTGGTCTGAAGTAGAAATTGCGGAAAGTAGATTCTGTAGACCAATCCGCAGCTCTCAGGATATCTTCAAGTCTGCAACCAACTGTGGTAATGTTTGAAGCCATCTCAACTGACTGAATGTGAGGAGAAAATTGTGGCATCGATACCAGCCGAGGATAGCAGCCATCTAGCCCAGCAAGCCAGACTAGGTGTAGACATTGGTAGATGAGGTCTTGTAAACGAGATGAAGAGAGGGCAGTCGTGTGATGTGCGCAACGAAGATGCGGAAAAATTCTTCCACTTTTCTGTCAGAAAAAGTCTATAAATCCTTCTAGCTAGAAAAAATGTCCGACTCTAAAAATTTATGTAACGAATCACCTGGCACCCCGACTGGGTACCTCCGCCAAAGGACCTCTTCCTAGCTGGAACAGGGGACAAACCGCAGCACTTCTTGCCCTCAGTCGCCATAGCTTGACTGGGGCCCTGGAACCGCCACCTCCCTCCAGGAGTCGAAGGGGAAATTAGCTCTGACACCTCCAGGCACTGGACGACACTCAGTCCTGGGAACTCTGGAACCAAATGGTGAATTAGCTCTAGTCCTTACAAGGACTTTCCCCGTTGAATCTCCTGCAAGCTGGTACAGCAGACACAGGAGCAAATCTTCTTTCTCTCCAATAACTGGACGACACACAGTTTTGGAGTGTGAGCAGGAATCTCAAGTTTAATGGGACACACTGGCCTTTTATACAATTTTCCAGGCCAGAGGAACACCCCCTGGACCTGATGGGGCACAGGAACACAAAGGACATAAACCAATCAGAACAAACATACAGTCTGTGACACGCCCATGTACAGCACACAATCCCTCTCCTCCGCTTAGGAGATAATTGAGTAAAGTCCTGTAAGTAACTCAATTATCTCCAGGCAGAAAAAACACATTTTCACAAAGTTCAGAAAGTACCCCAAAATCCAACATATCCCCATAAATAGCCCGATCTGGGTGAACAACATATCCAAAAATCACCCAGATCGGTTCACGGGTTCAGGAATTTCCTGGAAGTCATAGTTTTGACCAACCTCAAGCATGGCCCCATGCCCAAAACAGTTCCAGGGAAATCAGTGCTAACATTCAGTCAAGCTTGGTAGTCTTTTACAGGTTTCCCTGCTGGGCCCGTAGTCTGTGGGCAGGAGGCGGGCAAGCAGGCTCCTCCAGGAGCTCGTGGCAAACTCACTTGAAAAGGGGAGTTTGTCACAATGTATTTTAATCTAAACTTTGGAGGTTTTGCCAGCAAACCGACTCACTGTTTATCTAATGGACTTCTTCATAAATGCTTAATTGGGATTTTTTTTTCTGTCAGAATAAAAAAAAAAAACAGTATTATTACCTCTTAAAGATACATTAATATGCTCTCACATGGGAGTGTTACCCTCCGCACATAGTCACACTTTTAAAACTGAGAAAACAGGCCATTATTAACCTTGGAATCTTACAATCAGCTAGGTGCGAAAATGCTATTAGTATTCGTGTATTCCTGAAAAAAATATTATATAGATATTGTTTGGTCTCTTGGCATCCAATCCAAGCCAAAATTAGGTCTTAACCTCTCTGGGACCAAAGGCACATAAGAACTGTCAAAATAACCAGGGATTTGTGAGATAATTTCTATAATGGAATTAAATAATGGCATTAAAACTTTTGTTGACTTTACAGTATAAAATTAGTGATGTTATATTGCAATGCCACACATGTATCCTAACATGTATTTTGAATTGCCTGCTATAGCTGTTGGGGCATTGCTGGCTTGTCTGTACGCATCTTTATGCACTGCAAAAATAAAGAAGAAAAAAAATATATATATAAAAATAAAAACTTTTGTTGTTTGCAGTCCTGCAGTTATTCTTCAAAACAGATCTAATAGTCTGTTGCCGTTCCATCTCTGTTTATTTTGATTCCATGTGCTATTTTTCTTTAGAATGGTATATATGGATAAAAAGAAGACAAAATGATCATAGTGTATGAGTATGTGCTACGTATACCTTCTTCTTGAATACACGCATTATTTAAATGGACACTCTAAGCAACAAAACAACTTATGCTTAATGAAGCAGTTTTGGTGCATAGATCAGGCCCCTGCAGTCTCACTGCTCAATTCTCTGTCATTTAGGAGTTAAATCACTTTTGTTTCTTTTTATGCAGCCCTAGCCACACCTAGTGCATTTCATTGATTTTACTTCATTTAATAAAGCATCTTTTTGGGAATTGAGCTGTCCAATTTGCTTTTACTCCAGAAGTCCTAAAGATTGTACAAGAATAACTGAAAGAAGGATGGGGACATCCTACTAATGCTACGTTTCCACTGAGCGGATCGGTTCGGGTTGGTACAGTTTGGAAGGTTTAGAATGGACCAGCCCATTCTGGTGAGCGTTTCCACTGCAAGTCAGACCTTCAGGGCCATGCAGGGTTTAGAAAAAATGCTCTTCCTGTCCACCAATCAATGGATTGTATAGTAGTTCCGCCCTAACCGAACCGTTCCATTTTCTATGGCCCTACATCTGAAGCAGGACCCTGAATGGATTGGTACGGTTCGCTTGTATGGACCACTTTCATAATGGAAACACCCAAAATAGCGAACCGTACCGAACTGAACCGAACCGATCCGCTCAGTGGAAACGAGGCATTAGAGTCCTTCTGTGCTACCCATGAGAGCCATATGCTTATATTTGGCTCCAGGCTTGTGAGTATTTGATACCCTATACAGCCATACATTGTTTGTACTGGCAATACTGTACTATATTATTTTGTCTTATTTTAGAGACATCAGACATGTGCTCCACCTATTGTATGTATTTTATGTTAATTCTTTAGAGTGGTATAAAGGGTTCCCACTCTGGTGGTTACGCTACCACACATATCAATTCACTGTGTATATTACTTTGCTCTAGCTAAAATATTTAAATGATTAATATCAAAATGCTGTATGTAAATATATTCAAATCATAAATTTAGGTGTCGAAAAATTCACTATATAACTGAGTTGAACATTTTAACCAATCATACCACTATAGTGTAAATTTTGTTACTGTGTTGTTCATTTATTGCAGCTCACTGGTTAGCTACAAAAGTCCCCTTTTTTGAATGAATCGATAGAATGCATTTATAACTTTTCCATCGCACAGGACACGTCGATTAAGAGGAAAGTAATCCTAAAATCTTAAAATTGCAAAGACTTGGCTTAAAAGTAGCAGCAAGCAACACATTTTCATTCACTGAGGAGAGACCATAAATTACATGCCAGTTGGCTTGTCACCATATCAGTAAATCACAAATGCATCATTTCCCAGCACCAATTTGTCCACACATTTCATAAGAAATAGACAGCAGGAGATTGCAGTGTCTTCCTGTGTGCCTGGTAGCTGTGACAACTGATAACCCTTATAGCAGTTAATATTGTGGCTCCTTCCAATATACCTCCTAGCTCCATGCTTCACTTAAATGGTCAAAACTATAATAAGGGTACATTGTATGGTTCTACATACATGCACTTATCCATATATTAAACTATCAGTACTAGCTGTTCCCATATGAAAAAGCAATACATGTTTGTTAAGGCTTAAAATGGTTGGAGAGAAATAAAATGCTTGCAATTTAGTTGTTAGCTATATTTATTCCAGTCAGTTATTCCAGTCAGTTTGTTTGTTCTTCAGAGGCTTGAATTTGTGTTGTCACTGACTGTATCTCTGTCCGAGCCAGGTTTATATCAGCATCGGACATTGGCTTCATCTCTTGCATTAGTTGCCATATATCCTGTTTTGTGGCCGGGGCTAAGTCATCGTCTTCAGCTTGCGGCAAGTGTGGGCCTGGTGGCATTCCTCTTGTCCCTCCAGGTTTAGCTCAGAGCAGGTGGAGCTGGTATCTGGGTTTGGCTCAGCTGCCAGCTTGTGGCTCGTGGGATGCTGCAGCAGAGACCCAATATCCTGGGTATCTTTAAAAAAAAAAGAAGAACATTTTTATTGTGAATGTTAAATACAACATAGATGTCAAGCACAATCTCAGCCACAGGAAATTTGTCATGGAATAGATACAGAGTCAAGAGTGTACATGAAGTACTTTTTTGCATTTAACAAAAAAGCATTGTGATGTAATTCCAGTAAAATACAAGTTTAGCAGGCTAAGATTGCCACAAGGCATATGTATGTATATGTGTTTGTAGTATCAGTTAGTTAATAACACGTAGCTAAGATACTGTCATCACTGTACTGACCAGGTGCAGGAATGTAAGAACTGGAATTACGCGTCCCTCTCCTTTGTATCAGATGAGCCACGTGGTTAGACCGGATGGATGAGTTTAGACTCTATTTATTAAATAGGTTAAGGGTATGTGTGGGTGTAGTTAATTGTGGGAGGAGCTACAGTGCTATATAAGGAATGTACTCTATGTATTCAGTACTCAGACTTTGCTGTATTTTGGTGACGCTAGTCCCTCTGAGTCCCGATCGGTGATCCAATAAAGAATCTCTTCCTTCCTGAAGAAACCTGTGTCCATCTCTCTGTGCTTGGCTTCCGTCAGTTTCTCCGGTATCATTTGGTGCATTGGCCGGGAAGCTCATCGTTCAACGGTAGCTGAGAGGCAGAGGCGTGAGACGGTCTATCTTTGCCCACGTTCTCTACGGCTGCACCCCTGAACTTCTGCGTGGACCTCCCTTCGTCTCGGCGCCACTGGTCTGTTGTCCAGGAGATCATCGGCCTCTACGTGAGAAGTGCTGGGGTGTCCCCGTCGATGAGTGTGAACTCAGGTTCAGGAACGAGGAGGTAAGATAACTGCTGTTTTAGACGGCAGGACCCGCTAGGGGTATACCGATTGTGCGGTAGGCCCAAAGGGGTTTTTGAATCTGTATCTGCCCCCTCTGTCGGAGGGAAGGAGCGAAGGCGCACCGCTCGATCGAACGCTCTTTAGTCAGACCGTTTGATTTGGTTAGTCAGGCGGGGTCCTGGTGTAAATAGCCCTAGCCGGACACCGGTGTCTTGTCTAGACTAGCGTTCTAGGGTGTATATTACGTTCGCTAGGTCGGAGGGACCGGGAGACTAAGCGGCGCCTGTGTAAATTCGGTTCGCTAGTTCTCATCCTATCTGGGCTAAGTGGGAAGGCGTGTAAATTTGGAACCCACTAGACTTTTGATAGTGCGACTAAGAGGCGCCTGTGTAAATTCGGTTCTCTAGCTCGCTATATATGTGGTGATTGGGCAGTGTGGCTAACCAAAACGGGTGTATATAGTTTTAGGTAGTCCATTCAAGGTACTGGCCAATAGTTTAGTTGGGAATTGTAAATGTGTTAACGATTGTTTAGTAAAGTGTATATCTTGTTAGATAGCGCGAGCTCAGCCGTCTAGCGAGAGTGTTAATAGTGTGTTGCTGTATTATAGTGCACGGTACCATAACCCTGTATATTTACTGACATTATATAATAAGTACTAATCATTGTCGTCCATTGCATGTTTAACACCATAACCACTAATAATTGTATTGTGACCTTAACTTGTGCTTTGAACCAAGCTAATCCAGCAGCATGGGCCGCAACACATTATCCCAACACTGATCCCGATTGGAACGTAAATGGTGCTGATATGGTTCAACTCAGAGCCTATAGAGACGCTATAATTGCTGGCATGAAAGCCGGAGGAAAGAAAGCCATTAACATGTCGAAGACAGTTGAGGTGATCCAGAAAAGCGATGAAGCGCCCAGTGTCTTTTATGACCGATTATTGGAGGCGTACCGCTTGTACACCCCCTTTAATCCGGAAGACGCAGACAATTCCCGAATGGTGAACTCCGCCTTTGTCAGCCAAGCTTACGGAGATATTAAGCGCAAGCTACAAAAGCTAGAAGGGTTTGCAGGTATGTCAATCACCCAACTAATGGAGGTAGCTAATAAGGTGTATATGAATAGGGAAACAGAAAGCAAGAAAGAGGAGGAGCGCAAGATGCGTAAAAAGGCTGATATGCTAGCGGTAGCGATCGCAGGCGTAGATAAACGGGGCCCAGATAGAGGCAATAATAGATGGAGTAGGGAGCCTTTGAGTAGGGATCAGTGTGCGTATTGCAAGGAAGAAGGGCATTGGAGGAACGAATGTCCGCAAAGAGAGCAGTACGAGAGGGTCCTACCCAGGGCAGGCTACGGAAACTTTAGAGGCAGAGCGAGAGGTAGAGGAGGCCCCGGAGGGAGTAATGGTTATAGAGGGAGTAATGGGAACAGAGGAAGTGTTAGGGAAGACAGATATATTCCAGCAGCGCAAAGGTCCCGCGATAGAGAAGGTAGGGACTTCGTAGGATTGGCTGACACGGTCATGGAGGACTATTGATACCGACCGGGCTCCATCCCCCTTGGTCGAGCGGAGCCTATGGTCGATGTATCAATAGGGGGGAAAAGGAGTGCGTTCATGATCGACACTGGTGCTGAACATTCAGTGGTGACTAATCTAGTTGCTCCTCCATCTGGAAGGACTATTACTGTGATAGGAGCAACTGGAAGAAGTGCTGAAAGACCGGTTCTTAAAAGTCGACTCTGTACATTGGGAGGCCACGTAGTAAAACACCAATTCCTTTATATGCCTGAATGTCCAGTCCAATTGCTGGGACGTGATATGCTATCCAAATTACAAGCGCAGATTACGTTCCTACCAGATGGAACAACATCTTTAAAGTTTAATGGACCTTCAGGTATTATGACTTTATCCGTACCAAAGGAAGAAGAGTGGCGACTTTATACAGTGTTGACTAGCCAAAACCCTAGGAGTGATGAGACATTGTTTAACATACCAGGAGTTTGGGCAGAGAACAACCCACCAGGACTGGCCCGCAATATTCCACCAATAAAAATTGAACTGAAACATGGGGTTTATCCAGTGAGCCTAAGACAATATCACATTCCGCAGAAGGCTAAGAAGAACATCCAATCCTATCTGGATAAGTTCATACGGTATGGTATCCTAAAATTCTGTACTTCCCCCTGGAACACCCCATTGCTGCCTGTTCAAAAGCCCGGCACAGATGAGTATCGACCTGTGCAGGACTTAAGAGCAGTCAATGATGCGGTTGTTAGCATACATCCAGTTGTACCCAATCCATATAACCTGCTTGCTTTAATTCCGGGCGGGGCTACTTACTTCACAGTCTTAGATCTCAAAGATGCCTTCTTTTGCCTCCGAATTGCCGCAGAAAGTCAATGTATTTTCGCTTTCCAGTGGGAGAACGCTGTAACGGGCTCAAAACGCCAAATGACTTGGACAAGACTGCCCCAAGGGTTTAAAAATTCACCTACCCTATTTGGTTCAGCCCTAAGTCAAGATCTATTGGATTTCGAGTCCATCCCAGGAGAGTGTGTATTGTTACAATATGTAGATGACTTGTTGATAGCAGCAGTTACAAAAGAAATCTGTCAGCAAGCAACGCACGATCTACTACACATTCTCTGGAAGGCAGGATACAAGGTGTCTAGAAAGAAGGCTCAGTTGTGTTTGCCAACTGTCAAGTATCTAGGATTCCATATCTCTGAAGGTCAAAGAATTATGGGGCCAGAGAGAAAAGAAGCTGTCTGCCAAATACCAATACCCAAGAATAGAAGACAAGTGCGAGAATTCTTGGGGGCAGCAGGCTTCTGTAGGATATGGATTCCCAGCTATGCGATACTAGCAAAACCTCTGTACGCAGCTATCAAAGGTACAGAGCACGACCCCTTCTTATGGACCCAAGAACAGCAAACGGCATTTGAAGATGTGAAGAAGGCTTTGATGAGTGCCCCAGCATTAGGTCTACCTGATCACACACGACCATTCTACTTATATGTACACGAGCAAAGAAGAATGGCTGTGGGAGTATTGACACAGTACTTGGGATCATGGCAAAGACCTGTTGCCTACATGTCTAAGCAACTGGATGCAGTGGCCAGCGGACTTCCACCTTGTCTAAGAGCCGTAGCTGCAGCCGCCCTGCTAGTAGCTGAAGCCGATAAACTCACTCTGGGTCAAGAACTTTATGTACGAGTCCCACATGCAGTACAGACGTTGTTGGATTACAAAGGAAATCATTGGTTTAGTAACAGCCGTATGACCAAGTATCAAGCAATGTTGTGTGAAAACCCAAGAGTGCATTTAGAGACTGTAAACACCTTAAATCCAGCTACCCTTTTGCCGCAACCTACTGAAAGTCAACATGATTGTTTGGAAGTAATGGATGAAGTATTTTCAAGTAGACCAGATCTTCGTGATTTTCCCATCCAGAACCCCGATGTTCAATATTACACCGACGGCAGTAGTTATGTGAAAGAAGGGATCCGCTATGCAGGATATGCAGTGACAACAATAGACAAGGTGATAGAAGCTCGGCCACTGGCGAAAGGAACATCAGCACAAAAGGCAGAATTAATAGCACTAACACGAGCGTTACAATTGGCTGAAGGTTTAAGAGTAAATATCTATACGGACTCTAAGTATGCGTTTTTAACCACTCATGCCCACGGAGCTTTGTATAAAGAAAGAGGACTACTGAATTCAGAAGGCAAAGAAATCAAGTACGCAGCTGAAATCCTACAACTATTGGAAGCAGTGTGGGAGCCGAAAGAAGTCGGTATCATACATTGTCGAGCGCATCTGAGAGGAGATGGTGATGTAACCAAGGGAAATCGGATGGCAGATAGTGCAGCTAAGCGTGCTGCTGAATCAGGAAGACAGGAGTATGTGGGGCATATAGCTGCTCTTATACCAACTCCACTGTCCCAATGGACTCCAGTTTATACAGCTCAAGAAGAGGAGTGGTTAAAGACTGAACCGGGAAAGTATCTGGAGAACAAGTGGTATCAGCTAGAAGATGGAAGAATAGTTATACCAGCATCGCTAGCGGTAGAAATTGTCCAAAATTATCACAACGGGACACATTCTGGGAGAGACAGTACTGAAGAATCTCTCAGGAAACATTTCTACATACCAAGATTGTCCAACTTGACTCAGGCCATTGTACGCAGATGTGTAACGTGTGCTAAGAATAATGCAAGACAAGGACCAGTAAAGCCACCAGGAGTCCAGTTTATGGGGGGACTCCCCATGTCCGATCTACAAATAGACTTTACAGTGATGCCTAAATCGGGTGGACATCGTTACCTGCTGGTAATTGTGTGCACCTATTCAGGCTGGGTAGAAGCATGTCCTACTCGTACAGAGAAAGCAGGAGAAGTTGTGAGATTCCTGCTACGAGAAATAATACCCCGATATGGACTACCCTGTTCTATAGGATCGGACAATGGTCCAGCTTTTGTTCATCAGTGCCTACAACAACTGACTCATATGCTTGGTATAAAGTGGAGGCTTCATACTGCATATAGACCCCAGAGTTCTGGTAAGGTAGAGAGAATGAATAGAACTATAAAGAACCAGTTGGCTAAAATGTGTCAGGAAACCCAACTTAAGTGGAACGTTCTCTTACCCATAGCTTTATTGCGAATCCGCAGTACCCCTACCAGAAGGATGGGCCTCTCTCCTTTTGAAATCATGTATGGGCGACCACCTCCCGTACTTGGTAACTTAAGGGGGGACTTGAGTCAGTTGGGAGAAGGAATTACCCGGCAGCAGGTTGTAGAGTTGGGTAAGACTATGGAGGAGGTACAGAAATGGGTACAAGATAGATTACCTGTGAATATTTATCCCCCTGTTCATAGTTATCATCCAGGAGATCAAGTGTGGATTAAAGAGTGGAATAATGTACCGTTAGGGCCCAAGTGGAGAGGTCCTTATGTTGTTCTTTTGTCTACCCCTACAGCAATAAAAGTAGCAGAAGTGACTCCGTGGATACATCACTCCAGGGTTAAACCAGCAGCAGTCGATTCTTGGCAAGTTACAGTAGATCCAGAGAATCCCTGCAAGATCCGGTTAAAACGCACTACTCAGTCGGAGTAACGAGGAATTATTGTGGATTACAAATTTTATTGTTACAGGTGTGAGTGAGAAGGCCATAATAAAGCCTGTCCGCTTACCAACACATAGTGTATAAGCCAGGAAAGTCTCGAAGGGACACCTGTGAAGACGAGCAGAACTCCATTCCCTGCAGCCCTCACATCCTGGAAGCTGAGGTTCCATCGCACGGACGAAGACTGAGGATGACGGCGAAAGATGTGCTTTTGATTGTGTTTATTTACATGTGTTTTTATATTCAGGAAGGTAGAGGTACCGACACTCCTAGCTGTGAGGTATGCATTAAGACTACGAGAACAGGTAACCATATTTCCCAAACCCTAATTTGGCATTCACAATACGAATGTAAAGGAGATGTATCGAGATGTAGATACTTAAATATAGATTATAGTGTGTGCCATTTAGGAGTAGGAGAACCTAAGTGCTTCAGTCCGGAGTATCAACCTCGTACAATCTGGTTGACTCTCAGGAATGGAGATCCTCAGGGGACCCTAATTAATAAAACGGTGTTAGAATCCGTACATTCTTCGGGTGTTCTGCTATTTGATGCGTGTAAAGCGATATCGAGTGGTAGAAAGCCGTGGAATGTATGTGGGGATCTTAGATGGGAGAGGACGTATGGGTCTAATGATAAATATATTTGTCCCAGTAGTAAAAATAAATATGTAAGTCCTAGATGCCCAAATAGAGATTATAACTTTTGCCCATATTGGTCTTGTGTGGGGTGGGCAACTTGGGGACAGACAGTAGACAAAGACATGATAGTGACTAAGTTGCCGACTAGCCCTTATTGTAAGTCTATGGAATGCAACCCAGTCCATATACTCATTAATAACCCCGACAAGTTCTTAGATAAGTATGGAAATTTATTTGGGTTTCAAATATACGGGACGGGTTTAGATCCTGGGACATTATTGTTTATAGGAATAGAGACTGATACGGTATCCTCCCAGACTCATCAAGTATACCATTCCTTTTATGAAGAGATGAGTATAGATAATAAGATCCCCCATAATGCTAAAAACCTGTTCATCGATTTAGCTGAAAGTATTGCCGGTAGTCTTAATGTTACCAACTGCTATGTGTGTGGAGGTACTAACATGGGAGACCAATGGCCTTGGGAAGCAAAGGAAGTAATGTCCGGTTCTGAGGCAGTTGACCAACTAATATCTACACAAGCCGATTATCATTTGAGTGTTAGAGGTAAATCTGAGTGGAGATTAAAGACCTCCATCATAGGTTATGTTTGCATAGCAAGGAAAGGAATAATGTATAATACTTCTGTAGGAGAATTAACTTGTCTAGGGCAAAAAGCTTATGATGATGATACAAAGAATACAACTTGGTGGTCGGCTTCAAATGTCTCAGAACCATCTAACCCGTTTGCTAGATATGCCAATTTAAAGGATGTGTGGTTTGATCTATCCATCACATCTACCTGGAGAGCCCCAGCAAATTTGTACTGGATCTGTGGTAAGAAAGCCTATTCGGAGTTGCCACAGGACTGGGAAGGGGCATGTGTGTTGGGTATGCTCAAACCATCCTTCTTCTTGTTACCGATTGAAACAGGTGAGACTTTAGGTGTTAAAGTGTATGATGTGAATCATAGGAAGAAAAGGGGACCCATAGAGATAGGCGCCTGGGAAGATAATGAATGGCCTCCCCAGCGTATCATAGATTATTATGGGCCAGCCACGTGGGCAGAAGATGGTACCTTTGGTTATAGAACCCCAATTTATATGCTCAACCGTATTATAAGATTACAGGCGGTGGTTGAGATTATTACTAATGAGACCTCACAAGCACTCAATCTTCTAGCGAAGCATAATACCAGGATGAGGACAGCAGTGTACCAAAATAGATTAGCCTTGGATTACCTTTTGGCAGTAGAGGGAGGTGTATGTGGGAAGTTTAACCTGAGCAATTGCTGTCTTCAAATAGATGACGAAGGGCAAGCAATAGCTGAGCTTACTAGCCATATGGTTAAACTAGCGCATGTGCCTACTCAGGTATGGAAAGGGTACAATCCAAGTAGTTGGTTTGGTAGCTGGTATGAGTGGTTTGGAGGGCTTAAGGCAGTGGTAGGTGGAGTCCTACTGATTTTACTGTTGTGTCTACTCCTACCGTGTCTTATACCCTTAGTAGTTAGGTCTGTGCAAAGCCTGATAGGAAGTATAGCAGAGAGGAAGGCTGCTGCACAGATAATGGCGATATATAAGTATAAGGCTCTAGATCAGGGAGAACCAATGCAAGAAGATGAATGTTGAAGATTCACATCATAAGATAAGTCTGGTCTGGTTCATGGTAACCTGAGGTATATGCAAACCAAGGTTAAGTGATGCCTCAAGTAATTGTGAAATATCAGAGGCATCAAAGGGGGGAATGTGATGTAATTCCAGTAAAATACAAGTTTAGCAGGCTAAGATTGCCACAAGGCATATGTATGTATATGTGTTTGTAGTATCAGTTAGTTAATAACACGTAGCTAAGATACTGTCATCACTGTACTGACCAGGTGCAGGAATGTAAGAACTGGAATTACGCGTCCCTCTCCTTTGTATCAGATGAGCCACGTGGTTAGACCGGATGGATGAGTTTAGACTCTATTTATTAAATAGGTTAAGGGTATGTGTGGGTGTAGTTAATTGTGGGAGGAGCTACAGTGCTATATAAGGAATGTACTCTATGTATTCAGTACTCAGACTTTGCTGTATTTTGGTGACGCTAGTCCCTCTGAGTCCCGATCGGTGATCCAATAAAGAATCTCTTCCTTCCTGAAGAAACCTGTGTCCATCTCTCTGTGCTTGGCTTCCGTCAGTTTCTCCGGTATCAGCATTAGTAAAACAAAACAAAACTACAATTTTTCAAGTATAAAATATCTATGGGGATTTTTTAGACAGTGTAGGTGTAGTGAAGGTCGGCAGGATATCAAAAAATCAAAACATCCTCGTTAGCAAAAACATCTGCATCCGACCTTGGTCATTTGATCACCTGGCCAATTATTATTAATTTTAAAAAAATCAACAATAAGGAGAAGGATATCTCCATTGCTCTTGAACCGTAAATTTAAAGTGCCAGTCACTATGATAAGAAGGAATACCTTTTATTGACCAGATATGTTGCCAACTGACATCCAAAGGGTGAGTTACAATTCCTTGTGCTGGGAAAAGGTTGGGCACTTAGTATTGAGAAACAATTCATAGACTTTGTAAGATCCAGCTTTAGCTCCATTACAAAATCAATGTATGTTTAACCTGAAACTTTTTCAGAGTCGATAAATATGATATTCTCATCCTGAGAATTAATGCTTGATTGTTGCATAGTTTGTTGTCTATAACAATTCCCAAGTCCTTCTCGTATGTTGTTATCCCTAATTTGCTACCATTAAGGGTGTAAGTTGCTTGTGTATTCTTTACGTTGAAGTGCATAACTGCATTTTTCAACATTAAATTTCATCTGCCATTTGAGTGCCCAGTCCCCTAGTCTATCTAAATCCCTCTGCAGCAAAGTAATATCTTGCTCACATTGTATTACTTTACAGAGTTTTGTGTCATCTGCAAACACTGAAACATGACTTACAAAGGGCCCACTAAGGGGGTTCCTCCTGGCTGATAAGTAATCTACTTGAATCTCACAAACGCATTTTAAATCCTTAACCACATCACATAGGTAAATTAAGAGAGTTCCATTATCTAGATACCCAGGATAAAATGAAATCTAGACTTGTGTATAGTGATTAAGGCAAATTTGGCCAGATTGGAATTCCATCTCTCTTGAGCATCATATGGACTTATGACTGAGCAAATGATGGCTGAACATGATCATTTGATTCAATATCAACGTTCTGTTAATAATTAACACCAGTTAATGTTAGTTTTACTCACTGATCAAATATGAAGTGACCAACAAAGGTGAAAAAAGAGACAAACCTGTGTTCCTGACCCTATAGTATTAAAACTACCATTTAGGTGGCTTGAACCCCCCCCACCCTTTAAAAGGCAATCTGTTATTCTAATTTAAGGCCCGTGGTGGGGTGGGGGCCAGGGGGGAGGACAATAGTTCCACCCCTTATGCTAATTTAGGGGCCCCACCCGCTGCTTAGGGGTGTGGGCCGGGGGAGGGGAGGGGGAAAGGGGGAGGACAATAGGTAAATTTTAAATTTGGCTGAAAGACCAATTTAGGTCTTTCAGCCTTTTAGTAGATAGCTCCCGAATACCGTGGGAACTAGGGAGTTATCTACTTATTCATTCCTGTCATTCCATTCACTGGCTAAGTAACTTACATTTTATATAAATGTGTAACATTCTTCATTCTTCCACTGGGTAGGTATATTAGTACTTTGGCAATACTGTGCTTCAGAACTTCGGCACTTCAACACTTCAGAACTTCACCAACTTCGGAACTTTGGCACTTCGTAACTTCGACACTTCGGAAATTCGCCAATTTTGGAACTTTGGCAATTCAGAACTTCGGCAATTCGGCAATTCAGCAATTCAGCTATTCGGACATTCAGAAGTATCCGAATGTCTGAATTTCCTGAAATTAGTCCGAATTGACATTTGGAATGAAACGAATTTCACATGTCTATTACACCCCCTATACACACACTCTCTCACTCTCTTCAGTCCCTAGCAACACATATTATATCACAAACACATCACAATTGAAACCGACCAATTTACACAAAACACCACACCGAAATCAGCTCAGTACATGGGCTGCCCTGGAAGAGCATTGAACCAACATGCTCACTTTGTTAGAGGGCGTGTTTATCATTGGTGATGAAAAAACGCCACCTCTCTGGCCCTGCACCCTCTGTCTGGGCCAATGTGATTCAAAAATGCCCAGGCTGAATTTTTTTCTCAGTCCGGACCTGGCTGTGCCAGTTTATATACTGCAATGATGAAAAACCATTTTGAACCTGAATGCTCAAAATGCAACTTTAGACCATCATATTTATCTCAAAGTGCCAACACTGTAATTAAACATGAAAACAGAGGTTTAAAAACATAACAACAAAAACAACTTCACAAATCTATCTGGAAAAAAAAACACTTTGTTTTACTTATTAAAAAAGTGTGTGTGTGTTGAAAACTGGTATTGGTTTAACACACAACTAGAAAAAGGATCTACTTAACCCCTTAAGGACCAAACTTCTGGAATAAAAGGGAATCATGACGTGTCAGACACGTCATGTGTCCTTAAGGGGTTAAAGAATCAACACAATAGAGCGGAAGGTTGCCTAAATGGACCTAGAGGCTACACACACCAGAGCCAGGTTTATTAGCTCTGGATCATGTGAGTGTCCCATATTGGATTTCTTGATTTATCATATGTATTAAGGTTTTACACTATTTTGTATCAAGTTTCCTTTTAATGTATACTTGCTGGCACACCATAGACATTTATTTCTGCCAGTTAAGTTATTACCTTTTTTGACATTTTGCACTTAGCACATTTAAGCACATTGGTTGCACTTTACAAGTATATAGCTCTCCACTGTTTTACATTAAAATTTTTACTTATCGACCAGTCTCTGAATGTTCATTTAGCATACAGTATGTATAAATTTAAGTGCAATTGTGGAATTTCAAATAGAATAAGTCAGGCATTTATATTAAAAACAAAAAAACCAATAAACCTTATATGTATATAATATATATTGTATTAAAACCATGATTTGCATATCAATAAGTCTTATCTTATTAATTTTTAAGAGACCTGAATATATTATTGAAACCATGATTTGCTTTTCATTAACCCCTTAAGGACTGAGCCAAATGTACACGTTGTGAACAAAACAAAACGTAAACAAAACCTGGCATTTGCGCTATATGTCTGTCCAACCGTAATTCACCTCTTTCATATTAAATGCACCCACCCTTATTATATATCATTTTATTCAGGCGAAACAGGGCTTTCATTTAATATCAAATATTTAGCAATGAAACATAATTTTATATAAAAATAATGGGTGAAAATAAGAAATTTTGTTATTTTTTTAGTTCTACATGACATTTTAACTGTCAATGTCATAATACTGTTTGCTTTTACTGCAATAAAATACACATATTTGTATTCAGCAAAGTCTCACGTGTAAACCAGTACCCCCTATGTACAGGTTTTATGGTGTTTTTTTTAAAAAAAATTCTTTATTTTTGTTATGTAAAAATTAGGTAACAGGCAGGTTGATTGTGCCACGATAGCACAGATCAGCACATTAGAGGTTACATGTCTTGACATAAACGTGGCATGCATGACAATTACACATTTTTCGTGAAAGTATAAGAGAACAATTCTTTTGGTACAAACAATGAGAAAGTATGGTAACGCTATGCTTAACAACCGTTTAGTTAATAAAAGAAGAGAAACATTACGCGCTAAGTATGTGCATCCAGATTGCTATTTGGGCCCATAAGAGATCGTGCACAAGATTATCATTAGTTGTCAGGTTTATAAGGTACAGACTTTTCTAGTCCTTTGTGACATTAGTTTGCAGTTAAGTCCATGCCTTAATTACATGCTAGACAAATTAACATTAACATTTCTTTTGGTCAGGTCTCTGAATGTCTAATGGAGATGCACGATTTAAAGGATCCAATAATGCTTAAGGGATTCAAGTTAGCCCCATGTGATAGATCACTGAGATGAGAAACACAATTGCTGAATCCTGCCCGTAAGGCTAGTTAGGCAAACCCATGTTCGGCAGTGATTATAACATTTCTTGCTGACCATAAGCATACTAGACCTTGCTAATTAAAACAGTACAGGTATGCTTAATTAAGGTATATATGAGGGGTACAAAATAAAGAAAGGGAGATGCAAGGGTGTTCCACTTAAGGGGTTAATACAGTGAGAACAGTGTTATTTACATTTCCGGAGTGTTAGTGCCTCATTTTTTCTATTGTGTAGGTCGTTCAACAAAAACATATTTTACACATGAGAGATAAACTTAGAGCATGATATCAGTAGGTTTTATGGTGTTTTGGGAAGTTACAGGGTCAAATATAGCATGTTACATTTGAAATTGAAATTCGCCAGATTGGTTACGTTGCCTTTGAGACTGTATAGTAGCCCAGGAATGAAATTTACACCCATAATGGCATACCATTTGCAATAGTAGACAACCCAAGGTATTGCAAATGGGGTATGTCCAGTCTTTTTAATAGCCATTTGGTCACAAACACTGGCCAAAGTTAGCATTAGTATTTGTTTGTGTGTGAAAAATGCAAAAAATGCCAATTTTGGCCAGTATTTGTGACTAAGTGGCTACTAAAAAAGACTGGACATACCCCATTTGCAATACCTTGGGTTGTCTACTATTGCAAATAGTATGCCATCATAGGGATAATTTTCATTCTTGGGCTACCATAGGGTCTCAAAGGCAACGTAACCAATCTGGTGAATTTTAATGTGAAAAAAATGAAACACAAGCCTTATATTTGACGCTGTAACTTTTGAAAACACCATAAAACCTGTACATGAGGGGTACTGTTGTACTCGGGAGACTTCGCTGAACACAAATATTTGTGTTTCAAAACAGTAAAAAGTATCACAGCAATAATATCGTCCGTGTAAGTGCTGTTTGTGTGTGAAAAATGCAAAAAACTTCACTTTTACTGGCGATATCATCGTTGTAATACATTTTACAGTTTTGAAACACTAATATTTGTGTTCAGCGAAGTCTCTTGAGTAAAACAGTACCCCCCATGTATATATATATATAATTTTTTTAAAATATTTGTATTTATATATAAGTATATATATATATATATATATATATATAGTGATATATACGTATATATTTATGTATATAGATATATATATTATTTCGTTCTACATGTATTTTGATATAAATATATATATATATATATATATATATATATATATAAATATCACAATACAGTTAGAACGAAATAACACACATCTGTATATTTTTTTATTATTTATTTTTAATTATTTTTTAATTTTATTTTTTAACGTATTTACATATTTGTTTTATATTATATATAAATATATATATATATATATATGTATATATAACAATAATTATATATATATATTTAATCAGTATCAGTCAACGTGTAATTTGATATTAATACATATATATATATATATATATATATATAATTATACATATATTAATAGTAAAATACACCTAGACAGTGTATGTGTGTGTATGTAGATGTATATATTATATATATATATGATCTAAGTATATATCTGTTTTTTTTACACTGATTTTAATTTAATTTGATTTGATTTCCAGCCAGCAGGGGGACTAACTGTCATTACAGGCAGTCCCCCTGCTGGCAATGCAGTAGCCAGCTATCCCGGCCATGTGATTGTGAGGTCCTCGCAAGGACCTCACTCTCACATGGCCGGGGGGAGGGAGGCCGGAGGAGGCAGGATCCGCCACGGGGGACTCCCTGGGATCCCAGGTGAGTCTCCCCAACCGCGATCACCGGCGTGGGAACGCCGGCAACAGGGTAAGTAAAAAAAAAACGGAGGGCGTACTATTACGCCCTGCGGCGTTTAGAACCGCTTAGAATAGGGCGTAATAGTACGCCCTCCGGTTTTAAGGGGTTAAACCTTATCATGTTATTATTATTATTTAAGAACTCCAAATGTGTTTTTTTTTTTAAATATATACATACTTTGAAAGATAAATACTTTAAAGGGACACTATAGTCACCTGAACAACTTCAGCTTAATGAGGTTGTTCAGGTGAGAACTATAGCACCCTGCAGCCTTTCTCATGTAAACACTGTATTTTCTGAGAAAATAAAGTGTTTACATTGGAAGCTAGGAACACCTCCAGTTGCAGGCACTCAGAGTGAATATGCCTCCATCCACTCAGATCTGCTGTGCACGAGCATCCTGTGATTCAGTATCTCCTCCCACTGCATGCAGACACTGAACTTTCCTCATAGAGATTCATTGATTTAATTCATCTCTATGAGGAGATGCTGATTGGCCAGGGCTGTGTTTGAATCATGCTGGCTCTGCCCCTGATCTGCCTCCTTGTCAGTCTCAGCCAATCCTATGGGAAAGCACTGTGATTGGATCAGGCTATCACATGTCAGCAGAATGCTTGTTTTTCCTGAGTCTAACAGCATGCAGATTTACAGCTTCTGGATTGAATACAGTATGATTTTTACTATATTTATGGAGGCATGAAGGGCCCAGGGGGGCTAGATGTGGTGTTAACACTATAGGGTCAGGAATACATGTAGTTGCACTGGTGACTATAGTGTCCCTTTAACCCCTTAAGACCGGAGGGCGTACTATTACGTCCTTTTAAAAGCGGCTCCAAATGCTGCAGGACGTAATAGTACGCCCTCCGGTTTTTAGTAACTTACCCGGTTGCCGGCGATCCCACGCCGGCGATCGCGGTTGGGGGGACTCCCAGGGAGCCCCCCGCGGCACGTCTGCTCTCTTCAGCCCCCCCGGCTGTCACAATCACATGGCCGGGATAGCTGGCTGCAGCAATGCCAGCAGGGGGACTAACTGTAATGACAGTTAGTCCCCCTGCTGGCTGAAAATCAAATTAAAATACATTAAAATAAGTGAAAAAAATATATATATACTTAGATCATATATATATATATATATATATATATATTATATATATGATCTAAGTATATATATATACACATATACACACACACACACATACACCGTCTAGGTGTATTTTAATATTAATATATATATATATATAATTATATATATATATATATATATATATATATTAATATCAAATTACACGTAGACTGATACTGATTAAATATATATATAATTATTGTTATATATATATATTTCCAGGCTAATCATGGCAGCATATACACATGGGTTAGCTCCTCCCCTACAGCCGATAGGACAGGAAAACCACCAAGGTTTTAAAAGGAGGCTCCATCCCTAAGGTCCTCAGTCTTTTTCCTGTCCTACAGCCCTTAGGATATGAGCAATTTGCTCCCTTTACTTACGGACATGTATGTTTTTTTTTTATCTTCATTACTTTATTTGCCTGTTTTACTGTAGTACATTATGCAGTTGTGCTTTTATGCTGTGATGCATTTAAGCTTCGATATCTTTAAACTAGTGCATTATACAGCTGTACCTTATTTTTAAGATTGTGGTACATTATGCGGTTGTGCTTTTGGTAGGAAGCATTTAAGCTGTGTGGCATTTAAAACTGTTTCATTTACATTTGCATTTAATACTGTTGCATGTAATACTGCAAGTCATTGGAAACTGCTGTACATTTGAAGACTGATATATTTTAAAACGTTGATACATTTTGAAAACTGTGTTACCTTTTATACCTTGAGGCCTTTAAACTTTGACTTTTTGCACGTGGTTGCCTTTTCAACTCCCTTGCAGGCACTTTTGTTATCTATTTTGCTTCCCCTCAGTCCCAGTGATTTATTCCCGGTACCCTGGGTGTTTAGGGGCCATGTAGGCTTCAGACAGAGTCCTCTTCCTGGTCTCTAAACAGCAAACACACTCGGAATAGGCCCACATGTGTGCAGTTTGTGCCTTATTGGGCCTAATACAGATGACTTGCATTGTGGGAATACAAGTTGTGGCAGCCATCTTGGATAAGGGCAATTGCCAGAAAGTTCCTAAAATAAAGGGAAAATGACAGTAAACATACCACACTTTTTTGGTAAGTATTTGCAGGGTCTCCAGACATGGATAAGTGCTGTCTTCAGCCTGTTTTAAAGCTGTTTCGCTGGTTTCTTATAGAATTTAACAGTGCACATTTTTTCTTAATACTTTACCACAGGTAATATTTAGTTATTATTATTTGTCAGGTGTCTGATTCTTCACCAGGATCTGGTTATGAGGAGAAAACAGTGGAAGGAATCGGTTATGCACTGACTTCCTCCAGAAGGTTGTCGCTTCAGCATGACCTATTACTGTGCAGCCACATGACATGCGGGCAGGGCTTACAAAGTAAGTTCCAGAGGCCTTAGGGGTAAGAAAAGAGGCCAGGCTTTACTCTGTGGAGGAAGTTATTTCCAACCCCAGAACTACACCACCTAAGTTGCACACTTATGGATCATAGGTGGACGCAGACCTGTCCAAAATTTTACGCCTACCATTGCAGGAGGCCAGCCAGCTGTGACTTGCGCTGCTGTTTCTACAAACATGAAATATGTGATTAAAGATCTAAAGGCTACTATGGAGAGAGATATTAAAAGCCAAGATTGAAGAGGCAGTCTGAAGTCTTAAGGTTACAACTGACTTCTTCACAGAAACTTCCCTAGATGTAACTAGGATATTCTCTGGATCAAATGGCTTTATCTATAGCAGCTAAGAAAGCATTATGGTTCTATTTCTGGGATGATGACTCATCCTCCAAGTCTGCCCTCTACACCATTCTATTTGAAGGGGTGGTGCTGTTTGGGAAAACTTTGGATAATTCCATTGAAAAGGCGAATGAGGGCTGCAAGATATTGATACTTTAGGATGGAAGTTCCAAGGATCCCAGCTCCTCATAGTCTGACCGGAGAACCTCCAGTGACCAGTATTTCTGAGATACATGGAGCTACTGGCCCTGCAGGGAATACTCCAGAGGTGACTCATGGCAGTTGGTAAACCTTCCTTTCAAGGTTCTAATGGAGCTATAACGCAGTCGTTTTGCTCTTCAGCAATGAACATATCTCCTCCAGTACTAGGAGCCTCATTTTTCTGATCACACATACCTGGGTTCGTCATACTCTGGAGGCTTGAGTGGTATCCATGGTCCAGATTGATATAGACTGGAGTTTTTTCTTAACGGGCACAGGAGTCTCCATACCAACAGGAGTATTAAGACCAATGAATCAAAAGGTAAAGCACTGAAGGAAGAAGCCTTCTGGACGAAGATGTGATTTTTTTTTTTTTAGGTCCCAGAACAAGAGCATTTCCAGGGACAAGTTTCGCCTCTCTTCTGGTGCTAAGAGGAAAAGAACATGAAAGCCTACACTGGGCATAAGAGGGGCCAACAAGAGGCTGAATGTCAGAGTCTTCAGGATGGAGTCAATCAGATCCATATCTCAAGCAATCTGGAAGGATAATTTCCTTACCTCTATATATCTCAAGGATGCTTACTTTCAGTCCAATCTGCAGAGATCTTCGGCATTAGCTCAGAAGAGAACCTACCATTTGGCCTCAATGTGGCCCCAAGAATCTTTATATGTGCTTATAGTGTTATTGAGAGTCCAGAACTCCACCTGGTTCCATTATCTGGAGGATCTACTTCTGATAGCCTTAGACCCTCAGAAGGCAGGCACACAGAGGTATATAGTTCTTTCATAACTCCTAAAGTTTGACTGCTTGATGAATATCAAGAAAAGCAGTTTCAGACCAGCTCAGTGGTTGACATTCCCAAGAGGAAAATTCTATGCTCTGCTTTTCTGGGAACAGTTCCACAGATTGTAAAGGTTTTCTCTCCCAGTTTCTTCATTTCTGCTTGGTAACAGCAAGAAAATAGATGCAACTACTAGGAATCCTGGCTTCCACTAGCAGACTTGTCAGATGGGCCCAATAGCATCTCTGGATTCCTTACAGATCCTTCCTATCTTGGTCTAACAAGAGAAAGATTATTGGAGCCAGCCACTTACTATGTCCCCATCAGTGGAGTTACACCTTACCCTGGCAGCTGAAAGAGGGATTAGATCTCTGAATTTCCAGTGAACAGAACCTCATTGGTCGATTATTAGCTTGAATTCCAGTTTTTATAAGATTGGTTGCACAGTGTTTGGACCATGTTGTACAATATTTCCATTCATTTGTATGGAACTAAGAGTCATTTTCAAGGTTCTTCTTCACTTCAGAGGCTTGCTGAAGAATGAGTGGGTCCAAATTTGCTCAAATATCAATGCAACTGTATCCTATATCTACCAAGATGGGTCTCACATATACGTATTGATGGAATTCCAGCCCATAATGATCAGGGCACAGAAGAACAACCAGTGGCTCAGAATATAATGGCTGTTTGCTGGAGCCGAATAACTGTGGACTGGACAAGGTGGATTGGCAACCATGTCCTGACGTATCCTCAGGGTTGACGCAGATTGTCTGATACCCTACATAGATCTGATGGCCATTTCTTGGACCTGCCAGGTCCAGAACTATTTTTTACATGCTAAGACCAGAATGCTCAGGTTCAGTATACACTGACTCAAATTTTGAATTTTAGTCTGATGTACATATTTTCCTGTTTTCGACTTTCCTAAAAAGGCAATGCAAAAGGTGACCGTGGAAGACCGTGTTGACTCTAATTCCTATGATGAATAAGATGATTCTGGAACCTCCAAGGGAAAGGCCCCATGACACACCAGGATCCTCAAGTTCTGGTGTTGATGCGGGAGTCCATATTAGTATAGGCATCCCTGAGACGGTCATTGAGATCCTCTTACAATCCTATACAGGCTTTACTAAGCTTGACATGCTTTTGTCTTTTGGAATTACTCCTCGTTCAGGCCTTGAAAGGTTCTGTGTTATAACATTCTAGAGGAGCACTTAGCTGCACTTTGCTTCATATAGGCATTGATTGAAATCATGCCTCCACTGAGTGTGGTGAAGCGAATATGTGACGTACCACTGGTCTCACGGGCCCTGACTGAACCATTATTCGAACCTCTATAAGGAGCTTCCATGGTGGTAGCACAAAAAGTGCTGGTGGCTGGTACCCCAGCAAGGAAAATGGGTGAACTCCAGGCTTGATCCTGTGAACCCCCTTTCACTACTTTTCAACAGATATGGTTGTCTTGCATTTGGCACCTGAAGATCCTGCCTATGGTGAATGCTTATCTATGTCATTCTCTACCTGTACTGAAGGGTACCGATTGAGCGTTGATGCCCCTGGTGCTTTGCTTCATGTAAGCAACAATTGAACTCAAGCCTCCACTGAGAGTGTTGAAACCAATATGTGACGTACCACTGGTCTCACAGACTCTGACTGAACTTCTAGCAGGAGCTTCCATGATGTTAGCCCAGACGTTGCTGTTGCTGGTGACTGGTACCTCAGCAAGGTGAATGTGTGCACTTAGCTGCACTTTGCTTCATATAGGCATTGATTGAAATCATGCCTCCACTGAATGTGGTGAAGCCAATATGTGACGTACCACTGGTCTCACGGGCCCTGACAACCATTATTCGAACCTCTAGAAGGAGCTTCCATGGTGGTAGCACAGAAAGTGCTGGTGGCTGGTACCCCAGCAAGGAAAATGGGTGAACTCCAGGCTTGATCCTGTGTACCCCCATTCACTGAATTTCAACAGGATATGGTTGTCTTGCATGTAGCACCAGAGATCCTGCCTAAAGTGAGAGCCATTCAATGCCATTCTCGACCTGTACCAAAGGATTTGGGGCATTCTCCACTAGTACTGTTACAGCATCTTGTGGGCTTCCATGGCAATGGTCTCTGCTGAAACTTTGTAAAGTTGGCATTTGGACCTCTTTGAACTAGTTTGTCCTGCATTACATATTGGACATTGAAGCAATTAATGAGGCACAATTTGGACGTCATGTCCGTTCTCTACCTGTGCTGTAGGGTATCAGGGCACTCTCCTCTCATGCTGTTGCAGCATCATGGGTTGCCATGGCAATGGTTTCTGCTGACACTTTTTGTAAGCTAGCATATGAACCTCTTTAGACACGTTTGTCTGGCATTTCATACTGTTCGTTAAAACAGTCTATGATGCACAATTTGGTACTCAAGTTCATTCTTCTATCTATGTTGAATTATTCTGATTATTTGATTGGCTATTCTGTCCCTCCCTTTGTAAGCTTGGGTATTCCCCATGTGTATATGCTGCCATGATTAGCCAGGAAAGTGGAAAATTTATTCATACTTACCGTAATTTTCTTTTCCTGGCTATTATTCATGGCAGCATATACTTCCCACCCATTAATGTCTCTATTTATGTACTGTAGAGCTTGTAAACTGACTGAGGACCTTAGGGATGGAGCCTCCTTTTAAAACCTTGGTGGTTTTCCTGTCCTATCGGCTGTAGGGGAGGAGCTAACCCATGTGTATATGCTGCCATGAATAATAGCCAGGAAAAGAAAATTACGGTAAGTATGAATAAATTTTCCACTATATATAATATAAAAAAAATATTATAAAATAAATATATACGTATATATCACTATATATATATACCTATAAAAATATAAAATTATTTTTAAAAAATTATATATATATATATATATATATATATATACGTATATATACACATATGTATATATATACGTATATTAATTTTACAGAATTAGGTATCCTAATGAATTACAATTAGCGGGACCTGCCTGACAACCCATGCCGAAAGTATAGGGAATTTAATTTGCTAGCACTATATTTAACCCTATAACTTTCCAGGACACCATAAAACCTGTACATGGGGGGTACTGTTTTACTCGGGAGACTTCACTGAACACAAATATTAGTGTTTCAAAACAGTAAAATGTATTACAACGATGATATCGCCAGTAAAAGTGAAGTTTTTTGCATTTTTCACGCACAAACAGCACTTACACGGACGATATTATTGCTGCAATACTTTTTACTGTTTTGAAACACAAATATTTGTGTTCAGCGAAGTCTCCCGAGTACAACAGTACCCCTCATGTACAGGTTTTATGGTGTTTTCAAAAATTACAGCATCAAATATAAGGCTTGTGTTTCATTTTTTTCACATTAAAATTCGCCAGATTGCTTACGTTGCCTTTATGACCCTATGGTAGCCCAAGAATGAAAATTACCCCTATGATGGCATACTATTTGCAATAGTAGACAACCCAAGGTATTGCAAAGGGGATATGTCCAGTCTTTTTTAGTAGCCACTTAGTCACAAACACTGGACAAAATTGGCGTCTTTTGCATTTTTCACACACAAACAAATACTACTATTACAACTAAAATAATACGCTAACTTTGGCCAGTGTTTGTGACCAAATGGCTACTAAAAAAGACTGGACATACCCCATTTGCAATACCTTGGGTCGTCTACTATTGCAAATGTTATGCCATTATGGATGTAAATTTATTTCCTGGGCTACTATACAGTCTCAAAGGCAACGTAACCAATCTGGCAAATTTCAATTTCAAATGTAACACGCTATATTTGACCCGGTAACTTCCCAAAACACCATAAAACCTGTACATAGGGGGTACAGTTTTACACGTGAGACTTTGCTGAATACAAATATGTGTATTTTATTGCAGTAAAAGCAAACCGTATTATGACATTGACAGTTAAACTGTCATGTAGAACTAAAAAAAATAAAAAAAAATCTTATTTTCACCCATTTTTTTCATATTAAATTATGTTTCATAGCTAAATATTTGATATTAAATGAAAGCCCTGTTTCCCCTGAATAAAATGATATATAATAAGGGGGGGTGCATTTAATATGAAAGAGGTGAATTACGATTGGACAGACATATAGCGCAAATGCCAGGTTTTGTTTACATTTTGTTTCGTTCACAACTTGTACATTTGACTGCAGTGTTAAGGGGTTAATAATGAGGATCTGTAAAGAAAAAGAGAGGAAAAATCACTAAGTTTTAAAACAGACATGGCCCAAATATATTCAGTTAGGTCAGGAAATATTTGTACACTGACACAATGAACATAATTTTGGCTCCGCTTTAATGAAAGGAATGAACAAAAATATCATATGAAACGTTTAGGAATTGCAACCATTTTCATGCACAGTCCCCTTATTTCAGGGGCTCAACTGGAATTAGACAAATGAACAGAATCATAAATAAAATGTGAAAGGGAAACTCCAGTGCCAGGAAAACAATCCGTTTTCCTGGAACTGCAGGTACCCTCTCCCTCCCACCTCCCATCCCAGGTAGTTGAAGGAGTGAAAACCCCTTCAGGTCACTTACCTGAGACCCTGCCGATGTCCCTCGGCGGCGGCTTGGGGTCGGCGTCGCTCCTCCCAGTAATCGCGTCAGCCGGTGGGCGAGACTGGTCCCGTCCGCCGGCTGAGGAAACCTAATGTGCATGGTGTGTGGAATACTAGTTCTGTAGGAATGAAAATTAACCCCATGATGGCATACCATTTGCAATTGTAGACAACCCAAGGTATTGCAAATGGGGTATGTCCAGTCTTTTTTAGTAGCCACATAGTCACAAACTATCTAATCTAATCTATCTCTGGTAAAAATTAAACACACACCTTTCAGAAAATTTAAAATTAAGTTTTCATTCTCTCCAATCAAAATTGGAAAACTAAAGATTAAAATAAAATAATTTATACATGGTATACATGAAATAGGCACACCCAGGTAGTCATCTTTTGTAAGTGCTGCTACTGGGTCTTTGGGAAAAGAGGCTCAGACCTGACTTAGAAGCTGATGGGAAGGGAGTGGATTGCTACCGTGTATACTCGCCTATAAGTTGATCTTGTCTATAAGTCAAGTGCAGTTTTTTGACCAACAATTGTTAAATATGCTATGACTCGTGGACAGGGCCGGATTTAGATGAAAAGAGGCCCTAGGCTATTCCACTTATGAGGCCCTTTCACCTCCCATTTTTAAGTTTGTAAATTACATGAGAGACAATAAAATACATAATTACTGTGATATATATCAATATGTTAAATGAAACATGTTGTGATTGGTACTAACCTTTATAAAAAATGTGGCACGGATAATAAATAAAAAAAAAAAGTCGAGATGAGGAGAGGGGGGGTGATTGTGAGAGGGAGAGGGGTGATGAGGAGAGGGGGGGTGATTGTGAGAGGGAGGGGGGTGATGAGGAGAGGGGGGTGACTAAAAAAATTACCTTAAATCCCTGGTGGTCCAATGGGGGCTGCCTGGTGGTCCGGTGGCCCTCATTTCCGGTCTGCACGTGAGATCCATGGTCTGCAGCTCTGCACATTGCGGAGCTGCAGACCGCCGGTCTCGGCGATCGTGGCAGGAGGGGCATTGCAGTCTGCCCCGGGCACCCCCCTAGTAAGTGGCACCCGGGGAGGACCGCTCCCCCCATCCCCCGCTTAGTTCGCCACTGGTCATATCATATGCGTAGAATTTCTCCTTATTTTCGGTTCAGTGTTTTAGTGTTCACTGTTTTTAGAATAGTGTAATTTTAATTTTGCTAACAATTTGAATGTAGGTCCCTCTTGATCTTAAGGCCCTAGGCTGAAGCCTAGTTAGCCTATAGGAAAATCCGGCCCTGCTCGTGGATAAGTCAAGGGGACCGCAGTTGAATGGAATTGTTCCCCTTCTGTTCGGTTACCGTACTGCATTCGAATGGAATTGTTCCCCTTCTGTTTGGTTACCGTACTGCATTTGAATGGAATTGTTCCCCTTCTGTTCGGTGTCCGAACAGACTCTGTGTGGTCCCCCTTGTTAACATCTCATAATCACCGACCACCCCTGGCTGTTAACCACAAACAAGCATTCCCTGGGTGGCTGCCATTTGTATATACGTACGAACGTGTTCAAACAATCTTGCCTCCCGAACACAGGGAAACCCGCGAATCCCGCTGAAACCTGTACCCCTGCCCGTTCGACTTCCCGAACAGCTAGGAGAACGGCGTTTGGGAGTCGAAATTCTATCAAAACTAGCATTGACCCGTGGATAAGTCTACTCTGCTTTTAAAAAGAAGTTTACAACTAAAATTTCTCGACTTATACACAAGTATTTACGGTATATGTTTTTAGTTGCATCTTTTGGTTATATAATAATAATGGTAACAAAAGAATTCACCAGGAAAGGTACATTCAGATTACTCTGGTTTCCAAGTACATCCCAGGGAGGTTACATTTGCCCAACATCCAGGGGATATGTTAGCAACAGTCTTCTATGTGCTGATTTCTGTCTGCAAATATAACAGCTTTCTGGTAATTCCTTTGTTGATCAAGATTGCGTATTACACAAAATACTATTTGCACAATTAAGGGTCAAATTAAGGGTAAATTAAGGTCACTCCAAGCATCATTTGCTTTGCTACGACTTTGCAGCTTTGCTTTTGAAACATTAAGATTTTTTTTCGAATATAAGTACAGCAAGACATGCATGTCTGTAGCCCATGCTCTTCTCACAGTGTTCAGTAGGTGGCGATATTGTATCTCATTTGTTTTTACTCACCCACCGCTACTGGCACAAAATCACTATATCTGTATTCCTTCATAGCACTAATCTTTAGTACACAATCCTAGTATTTGTTGGTAGAACACTTTTCTTTTTTGGGTATTGACTGCAGTGGATATCAACCCTGGTGAGGTATATTTTATCTCATTATGACAATACCCCAGGATGCAGTTGAAAGCCAACAAGAACTGAATGTACTATTTCTATTGTATTTCTCCATTTCTTTATTATTTATTAATGGTCCCTTAGTTGTTCTGTGTTTATGTGTGCTTTCACAAACTTCATTGTCTGGGTTTTTACTTTTCATTTGAATCCTTGAAATTCCAGCATTTGCAGTCTTTCTATCCCTTTCTCATTGTCATTGTGTCTTTCCATACTTGCCCCCTTTTCCATCCACGTCATCTTCCTCCAATTTGCGGCTTCCGGTTTTAATTCCCTTTTTCATTTATTCATTTCCCTCTTTCATTTATTCATTTCCCAACTTTACTTCTTACCCTCTTTATGTACTTACTAGTTGTTACCTCTGAGGTCTCTCCTCCTATACCTTATTTTAATATCACCAGTCAATGTTGTATTTCTTCTCTCTCTCACCCTATTACTCCTAGCCCTATAAAATAAAAATAATAATAAATAAAATAAGAACAAAAAAGAGGCTGAAGCTGGCCTGGTGATCTCATATTATTTTGGCAATAAAATCCCTAGTAAATCTCTGCTGGTTTAAAATGGAAATGATGGGCATTGATTACACTTTGAGCCATGGAACAGATGCATCAACTCATCCTCTATTGGAGGTCAATAGAATCAAGGGACTTATGAACCCACTGACAAGATCATATATAGGGAGTAGTGAGCAACGATTGATCCTCATATCTGTGTGCTGAAGGAACTTGAGGACCCACTGGTTTTAGTAATCTACACGATAATGGCAGTTCCCCGTTAACCTATAAATAATATATTGATACATATTTCTAACATAGGTTTTCATTTTCACCAAAATGATCCAACTACATGAAGGATTCCTATTGGAGTAATTACATTTGATTCATTGTATCATTAGATGATACAATCGTGGAAGGGATATTATTGTGTATGAATCGTTATTTCTGAAAGATTTCATGGTAGGGACACGAGGTTCTTAAAAAATATATAGTGAGGATGTAATGTTAATTTCATTTCTTTTTAAATAAATCTTAAAACTATCCTGCATCCCCTAAAATATGAATTGCAGAATGTTAATGTAATAATTCCAATCTATCTTTTCTTTTTAAGTGTCTGAACAATTTTGTCAGATTTGCTCTCAGCTTTTGTCACAGTCTGAGTGCAAAAAACAGGTTAGACAGAGTGGACAACCTGTTCTTCTGCAGAGTGCAGGAAATTATAAATGACAAGTCCTCTGGCGAACACAATGTGGGAGATGTGACACACAATTTTCTGAGCTCTGGGTAAAAGCAGCAGGAGGCAAGGAGCAGCTAGCATGGGGAAATAGAAAGCACAGGGAGGATGGGTATTAGAAGGTTATCTGCTAGTCTGACCAGACTCCTCAAGGACTTTTGATGAAATAGATGGATGATGCAACAGGACTGAATTAAGGAATCCAGGGCCACATTAATCTCTGAAGCAGTCTGTTTATCACACAGTGAACATTAGACTACCTCCTGAGAATCACAGTACCAGTTCAAATAACTACAGTTATGTCCTCTCTTTTCTATGGTGTAATGAGGTCCTAACTTTTAACCCTTAAAGCATGGAGTTTGAAGTTAAATGCTTGCCTTGTCTGTAGGAATTGGGGAATGCTCATATCCTGATTGCTTGTCAGCAAAGCACTGTGTACAGTATATCAAACCCTTATTATCATGTACATATTTGCACATGCAACATTGGTTAATGGATGATTAATTTTATTAGATGTGGCCATTATGTTGCAGAATAAAGTTTCATGAACTAACAGGGTTATTCATTAAAGTGAGAATTCAAGGTGAATTCAAGGTGAATTTCAGATTAAAAGGAAAACGATTGTGTCATGAATATAAACGTGTATGTCTGACACTATAGGTATGAAAAAAACATATAAGTGTCCGTCTGATAGACGAAAACAGCTAAATCTTTTCAGTAGGTTAAAGCTGTTTTGGTACTAAAACTGTCCTTTTCATTTTCAAATGTTGCCGCTAAACTAATCTGCTTAAATTTCTGTGCTTTAGGAGAATTGGAACTGCTGTGACACTAAGCTCATTAAATGGGGGACCTTCTTTGCTTCAAGTCTGAAGCCCATTGTGTTGATATTGGACCACAAACCAGATACTTCTGAGCTTGACTATTTGAGCAATCAATGCAGGATCTACTGGTGTAACAAATCTGCAAGTTGTTCTTATCAGATGCAACATGCATTTAGATATCTGTCTTGGTCAGTTCTCTTGTGTATTACATTAGTTTGAGTTGAGATAACGTGCAGCAAGAAGTATCTGACTGGCTTCATTCAACAGTTGAGGCCTGTCCTCATCTCCTATGTGTTATCATGGGGAAGTAAGTAGATTATAGTCCAGTATCCCACATTAAGGTCCATTGATTTTTAGGTATTCATTAAAAGTGAACGCCAGTTTGGCTGTGAAAGAAGAAGAAAACGTAAAAATTTGTCTTTAAATATGCATGATTGGTCCAATATATATATAAAAAAAGATATTTTGGAAGAGTAAGAGGGGGAGAGAAAGATCATCAAGTCTCCGAGCAATATCATGTATCTTGCTGCCATCCCAACCTTTTCTTATATATATATATATATATATTTATTTTTATCCCATTCTGCCCATTAAACCAATCTATAGTTTGTGGTGCACTAAATGAGAAAGACGGAAGTTGAGCTGAACAAACATATTGAAATAATGTCAGTAAAGTGACTAATGCAACGTAACAGCAAACGCCCCCAGTGATGAAGAATGAAATGTGCTTGCGTGTGTTAGCGTTTTAAGGGCTCGTTTTTGTCACTTCACATTACATTATCCATCGACAACTCTGCTGCAGCTAACCACAATAACTATTAAGCGAGCAACATCCATTTGTTAATATAATATAACCGCAAAGTGACTAGAAAATCTTTTTGAGCTGAAATCTTCATGAATAAAACTGGATTTATGAGGATGTTTCATGCTGAAATTGCACGAATTTGAATTAAAGTTGAAGAAGGATACGCATTAAGGGTAATAACAGAGATTCCTGTCAAGAACGTATGTTTTAACTTTGTTGTGAAGAAGATAAAATTAATAAAATACACATGTAAGCAGTATAGATAGCGTTCCAGATTCAAAAACTATGGACTAGGTTAAATAAACAGATTATGTAATCCCATGCTGCAGAGATGCAGGTACCAGAGATGGTGGTAACTTTAACCATGCAATTATTCACCATAACGAACAAGTAACAATGCTGTGCTGTCCTTATAGTAAAGTTCTCCTCTTAAAGGGAAACTCCAGTGCCAGAAAAACGATCTGTTTTTCTGGCACTGGAGGGTCCCTCTCCCTCCCACCCACCAATCCCCGGTTACTGAAGGGGTAAAAACCCCTTCAGTCACTTACCTGGGACAGCGGCGATGTCCCTCGCCGCTGTCTCCGCCTCCGCGACGCTCCTCCTAGTGCTTACGTCGGCCGGTGGGCGAGACTAATCTCGCTCACCGGCCGAGGAGACCTAATGCGCATGCGCGGAAATGCCGCGCATGCGCATTACGTCTCCCCATAGGAAAGCATTGAAAAATCATTTCAATGCTTTCCTATGGGGTTTTGAGCAACGCTGGAGGTCCTCACACAGCGTGAGGACGTCCAGCGACGCTCTAGCACAGGAAACCTGTGCTAGAAACAAGGAAGTGACCTCTAGTGGCTGTCTAATAGACAGCCACTAGAGGTGGAGTTAACCCTGCAATGTAAATATTGCAGTTTATGAAAAACTGCAATAATTACAGTTGCAGGGTTAAGGGTAGTGGGAGTTGGCACCCAGACCACTCCAATGAGCAGAAGTGGTCTGGGTGCCTGGAGTGTCCCTTTAACTACTACACTATGCTACACTACAATCTAACTAAATATTGCTAGCAATTTTCTGAACATCTCTGAGCAAATGCCACAAATTTAGTGTTTTAACACTTTCACCTATGCCAGCGGCCTCATAGTCCATAATCCTTACACAACATTGTCCCTACACTACAAAATATTAACCCCTACAGTACACTACGTTAACCTCCCATCAGCACTTAAATACTAACATTGAAGGTACTTTATTATCTCTAAACCATCTTTAGCTAAATGAAGTAGTTTTCAGAGGCATATTATGCCTCTGAAATTTCACTGCTCAATGCTTTGCCATTTAGGTGTTAAACCACTTTTATTTCTGTTTATGCAGCGCTTGCCACCACCTCCCTGGCTGTGACTTACACAGGCTGCTTTTATAAAAAAAAAGGTTTAATTTTCAGATGTTAACTTACTTTAGAAGTTATCTCCTGCTTTGTTAATTAAACTTTAATCCCATACAGGATATTAACCTTAGATCTCAATTTTCAGGAAGTGTTTAGGAAGGTTGTGCGCCTTACACAGGGAGGTTTGACTAGGGCTGCATAAATAAATTATTTAACTCCTAAATGGTAGAAAATTGAACAGTGATACTGCAGGGGACTATAGCATCTCTTTAACTGTCACCTAAAATATCATGTAATATAAAAGATCCATAATGGTAAACCATGTATCAATGGAAAATAATGCCACCTGAGGGTTCTGGAAACACTCTGCAAGCTAAGAATGATTGAAATGTGAGCTTTTTATGCATATCAAGCGTGCGTTCTGCTGTGTTAATGGCTTTTTTTTCCTCTTCTGCATTTGGTATTTTGATTTTTTTCTGTTCTTCATTTGGTATTTGACTATGTAAACCCCCACCACTGCATTCTATTCTAACCCAGGCATAGTAATGGGAGCTGGAAGGATATCTCCTGTAGAAGAGAATCAATGATGACTGTTTACTAGACAAGTCAAGTAATCTTACGGTGATGGTTTTACTAGTACAAATCTTGCTTACTCCACAATATTGTTATCTCTTACCAGCTCTGGACCAGCTCATGCGCAGCTCTCCATCAAAATACTCTCACCATTACTGCTCATGCGTGCAACACAGCTGATGCTGTTACATGCATACACACACCGTGACAATATGTGCATGTGCTCTTCTGACATCATTATTGCATGGCCCCCGCATGCGCACTCAGAATGTAACTGCACCAGAGCGTGTGCTGTGCATGAGCATGGCTCACTGGGAGAATCTCCTACCCCCCACACCTGTAAATCGACCTACAGATGATTCGGCTTACTTTCTATGTGGCCGCGTCACCAGAAGTGACAGGGGTAACAAATTTTTATGGGGTAGGGAAATTTGATTGAACACCTACAAGGGGACTGTCCAGGTTGTCATTCAGTCTTCCCAAACATGTAATAATAAATTAAAAACATTATATATCCCTATGCCTAACTGCGATATATATATAAAATATAACTCTTAATGTTAATGTTTTGATATTAGTGTGTGTGTGTGTGTGTGTATATATATATATATATATATTTATATATCTATATCTATATCTATATCAAAATAAACTTAGAATAAAATTATACATATGCCATGTGTACAATCATTATACTCTCTCATAGTGTATGCATATGACACATATTGGTGGTGCAAGCACCTATTAACAAATATTATTGCTCCTAAAGGATCATACAAGGAGCTGTTCTAGTAGTGCTATACCAGTGTGGACATAAGGGGAAAGGGGTAGAACATTATGCTATGTAGAGATTCCTGGCCCAGAATGTGTCGCTCTGGTCGTATCTTCCACTGGAACTGACTGCCGGACATGTGAAGTTGCGTGTTGGGTCTATAAATGGACCCTGAGCCAGATTTGTGGGCAGAGGTTGTTGAATTTAACAAGGAAGTCTTCCTTCCGTTCAGTGAGGTTTGCATAGGTATGCCAGTTGCCACCATTTTATTGCTCGTAGGGCCATGCCTCATAGCAAGAAGTGGAAATGCCATGGTTGTTGGTGAGTATCCAACTCTGCAGTGGTGGGGACAGAGATAACCCCCACAGGTCCAGAGGAAGGGGTATACAGGGCTCTCCCGCAGGGTTCCACAGAAGCGGTCGGCCGCACATACCAGCCGGACCCAAGGTAGACCGCAAATTTAGAGCACTGGTACACCACGTCATCACATGCTTTGAAGTGCTTCGGCAGAGTGCCCAGTGACACCCTGCCAGTGTCAGGTACCAGTTCAGCCTTATCCAAAAAGGTTAAGAGTGAAAGTGTTAATCTGCCACAGTGCACCACAAGCCTGGCTGGGTTTGAACTCACAACTCTAGCATCCCAGTTGGGGTCTCTACCATACAATCCACCAGAGGGATACAGTATCTGTCTGCATTATTTTGCTTCCTGACTCCTTAGGGTCACCTGCTCCTAATCAGCAGGCTGTAAAAGCCAGCTCTGCAGTGGCAGAAAGGGGTTAACTAGACAAGCTTGCCTAGTGAGATATTACACTTGGTCTAACTAGGAATACTATTAATGCACAAAGAGCAAAAATATGTTTATTTTTTTTAGACTGTGAAACTGTAGAATATTACTACGTTCCTATTTATATTAATAGTATACATGGATGTCTAATGGGTTTTAAAAGAACAGATGATACTTTGCTATGCTGTACCATGAGAACTCTGGAATGTGGTAATTGGGGGTCTTGTCCTTATATGGCTAGGGTTATATTTAAAAGGCCCGACGTCATAATGGTCATAGCCACTGGCGTACATATAGCGGTTGCAGGGGTCGCAGCTGCGACCAGGCTCGTCACTCCAGGGGGCCCGGCCGCCCTGCAGACTCCTGCGACCGAGTTCCCACCATAATCATCTGCGGCCCCGGCCCGTGCGTCAAGGCGCTGGGGCCGCATGCTAAGGTGCCCATCGGGTGGCCCATGCTGTCAGGGCCAACCGATGGGTATGGATTTCAGGGGGCCCGGTCAGCGCTGCGGCGCTTTAACAGCGCGACCGGGCCCCCTGTGATGGGATCATCACACGCTGTGAGGAAGTGACTCCCAGTCACTCCTCCCAGCTATCACTGAGAGCCCGCGTGGGAGAAAGCAGAGGGAGTGAGACCTCTGACTCCCATCAACCTGAGCCACCACTGGACCCCAGGGAAGTCACCCTCCTGCACCTAAAAGGTAGGAAACAGGAGGGTGACTTAAATATTGAGTGTGTGTGTGTTTGTATGTATGTATGTATGTATGTATTTATGTGTTTGTGTCTGTCTGTATGTATGCCTCTCTGTTTGTATGTATGTCGTGTGTGTATGTGTGCCTGTCTGTTTGTATGTATGTGTGTCTTTGTATGTGTGTCGTGTGTGTGTGTGTGTCTGTATGTATGTGTGTGCCTGTCTGTATGGATGTGTGTGTCTGTATGTATGTGTCTGTGTCTATCTGTATGTATGTATGTATGTGTGCCTGTCTGTTTTTTTGTAAATTTCTGTTTTATTAAAGCATTTTTGATGTATAACAGAAAGAGATGCAACTGGTTAGTAAGGTGAAACACGCAAGCATTTCATTACGTAGATTGAGCTGCGCACCCTCTTTGCAAGGGTGCCGGTTTGTTTTTATGTATGTATGTATGTGTCTTTGTATGTATGTATGTGTGTCGTGTGTCTGTCTGTGTGTGTCTGTCTGTATGTGTCTGTCTGTATGTGTACCTGTCTTTTTGTATGTATGTGTGTTTTGTGTGTGTGTCTGTATGTATGTGTATGTGTGCCTGTCTGTTTTTATGTATGTATGTGTCTTTGTATGTATGTGTGCCTGTATGTATGTATGTGTCTTTGTATGTATGTGTGCCTGTCTGTATGTATGTGTGTCTGTATGTATGTGTGCCTGTCTGTCTGTTTGTATATATGTATGTGTGTCTTGTCTGTATGTATGTGTGCCTGTCTGTTTGTTTGTTTGTATATATGTATGTGTGCCTGTCTGTCTGTTTGTATGTATGTGTCTTTGTATGTTTGTAGTGTGTTTGTGTCTGTATGTATGTGTGTCTGTCTGTGTCTGTATGTCTGTGTCTGTCTGTGTCTGTATGTCTTTTTATGTGTGTGTGTGTATCTAAGTATGTATGTGTGTGTCTATCGGGGGGGGGGGCATTAAGAGGGAGGGGAAGAGGGATAGAGGGGGGGGGCATGGATCAGTTTCACACCGGGGCCCCATGGGTTGTGTGTATGTCACTGGTCATAGCTATATAGAATAGGGGACAAAGGACCACAAGGTCTTGCTGTTGCTTGCTGCTTACTGCACAAGCTTGCTGTTCTTCTTGTCTGGCTGTCTAACTATGTAGACTAAAACTCTCCCTTCAGGAGTCCAGCAATTACCATCTGCTGTTGAACATCCATTATCCTGTAACATCCTTTGTTGTTTTATTATGTATCAGTAACTGTAAGTATAAATCTGAAAGTAAGTCAGATTGCGTATTAGTATTTTTGGTTAATATAGACAAATATCAACCTGGCGAGCCTTTTACCCGAGAAGAAATATACATAAAATAATTATTCCAATAAACCGGAAAAACACACAGAAAGAAACTGTTTTATTACAGAAACTGAAACGATATTCATTAAATTACAGCTTGACAGTTTCTATGGCTTCCTATGGAGCGCTCTCTCAGTTTGGAATCTTTTACTGATTGGCATTGTCAGGGCCGTCTATAATATGATTAGGACCCTGAGCAATGCATTTTCTTGGGCCCCCTGGGCCCTACCCCTCCCACTGCCTCACCCCCCCAATTATGCCCAACCCGCAATCACACTGCCAGACGTACTGGCACATACACACACACACAGACAGACATTAAAACATTCACAGATACATACTGACACACACAGTCACTGACACACAAATATATGCTGGCAGACATACTAACACACACACACAGACATGCATACATACACAGACACATACACTAACAGATATACTGACACACACACAAACACATACTCTGACAGATATACTGACACACACAGACACATACACTGACAGACGCATTGACACACACACAGGCATACTGACATACACACTGACACACACACAGGCATACTGACAGACATACTGGCAGATACACACAGACATTAAAACATTCACAGATACATACTGGCACACACATACACTGACACACAAATATATCCTGGCAGACATACTGACACACACACACACAGACACATACACTGACAGACATACTGACACACACACAGGTCTACTGACACTCTCATACACGCACACAGACATGCTGACACACACAGACATGCTGACACACACAGACATGCTGACACACACACTGACATACACACAGACATACTGGCACATACACACAGACAGACATTAAAGCATTCACAGATACATACTGACACACACATACACTGACACACAAATATATCCTGGCAGACATACTGACACACACAGGCATACATACATACATACACACAGACACATACACTGACAGACATACTGACACACACACAAGCCTACTGACACACACATACACACACACATACATACTTACATACACACACAGACATACTGACACACACAGACATGCTGACACACACACACAGACATACTGACATGCACACTGACATACGTACTGACACATACACACAGACAGACATTAAAACATTCACAGATACATACTGACAAACACATACACTAACACAAATATATCCTGGCTGACATACTAGCACACACACACACACAGACACATACACTGACAGACATACTGACACACACACAGGCCTACTGACACACACACATGCTTACACACACACACAGACATGCTGACACACACACACAGACATACTGACATACACACAGACATACCGACACACACAGACATACTGACATACACACACACACACACATACTGACATACACACACAGACACACTGACACACAGACACACTGACATACACACACACAGACACACACACATACACAGACATACTGACACACACACACACACAGACACACTGACATACATACACACACACACACACACACACACACAGACCTACTGACATACATTTAGCCACCCTCCAGGTTCTTACCTTTTCCTGGAGGGTGGTTTCCCTGGTCCAGTGGCAGGCTGAGGCAGATGGGAGTTCTCCTCTGGAACTCCCCTCTTCCCTGCCTTCCTCCTCCCGCGCGGCTACTATCTCCGGTGGGAGGAAGTGACGTCACTTCCTCCCAGCCGGCTGCAGAACAGGAAGGGGCCCGGTCGCGCTGTTTAAGCGCCACATCGCCCGACCGGGCCCCTGCTGACACATGCTCCCCGGGTGGCCCTTAGTGCCGATGTCCGCCAACAGGGAAAAACTAATGCGCATGTGCCGCAATGGCCAGGCTCGCATTAGGATCTCCCCATAGGAAAGCATTATTAAATTCTTATTAGGGATTCTGGCGACGCTGGAAGTCCTCATGCATAGCGTGAGGATGGCCAGCGTCGTATAGATGACCAAAAGTTGTCTAAGCATCTTGAAGTCCCTCTAGTGGCTATCTGGTATACAGCCACTAAAGGAGGAGTTAACCCCAGCAGGTAATTATTGCACTTTATAAGTGCTGAAGCGGGCTGAAGTGGTCTGGGTGCCTACAGTGTCAATTTAAAGGGACACTATAGTCACCAGAACAACTACAGCTTATTGTATTTGTTCTGATGGGTAGAATCATTACCTTCAGGCTTTTTGCTGTAAACAGTCTTTTCAGAGAAAATGCAGTGTTTACATTACAGCCTAGGAATAACTTCACTGAACTTTCCTCATAGAGATTCATTGATTCAATTCATCTCTATGAGGAGATGCTGATTGGCAAGGACTGTGTTTGAATTGTGCTGACTCTGCCCCTGATCTACCTCCTTGTCAGTCTCAGCCAATCCTATGGAGGAGCATTATGATTGGATCAGGCTACCACTTCTGATGATGTCAGCAGGTAGTTTGCTGTTCTGAGTCCAACAGCATGCAGCGCTACAGCTTCAGGCTTGAATACAAGTAAGATTTTACTATATTTAGGGAGGCATGAGGTCCCAGGGGGGCTAGATGGTGGTTTTAACACATTATAGGGTCTGGAATACAAGTTTTATCTTGCATTTGATTGAGCTCTGCAAAAGGGGGCAGAGTGGACGGCAGATCTTAAATCTGGAAAAGAGCAAAGTTGTTATATTAATAACTTTTCTGATTGAAATATGAGGGGGAAGGCTAGGGGACCTAAAATTAAACTGTTGCAAATTTTACTATAGTGTTCCTTTACACTTACCTTGGTTTAAGCCTGCATTTTATTGTGAGAGCATCGTTCTTACTGTGGAATAAATTAATGAAACAATTAGTGATATCACATATAGTAAAAGGTTGTTACAGATTTATAGAGAAAATCAAGTAGTAGTTAAAAGACAAACAAACAAACAAACAAACAAACAAAACCAAAAAGACAAATGACAAAAGATCTAAACTGTTCTATGCCCAACAAAAATGCACTTATGAGTTTAGAAAGGATGAGATCACCATCACTGTTTATAATTTAGAATTCACAACTTCTCACTGCAAGGGGACATCTCACAGTCACAAATTGTTTATAACAGTTGAAGGACAGATTGTTCTCACAAAGCTAAATATAGAAGTCATAAAGTCATGTTTTGAATAATTTTAAGTAAAGCAATTAGAATTTGATGTTCACAAATAAAGAATATATTGAGATTGAATAAATCTGAATAACACCATACATTGCTCATATTTTGTGACAAACTGCATGCAGCTTGTTAGAAATATTACCGAATATACCGGAGATGTTTGGAAACTTTGTGTAAATTTCAGGGCCGGCGCGTCCATAAGGCGGCACAAATTTAATTTAAATTTAATTTAGATAATTAAATGTAAATTTAATTTAGATAATTAATTACTGTGTGTGTATGTGTGTGTGCATGTGAGTGTGAGTGTGTATGTCAGTGTGTATGTGTGTCTGTGAGTTTGTGTGTGTCTGTCAGTGTGTGTGTGTTTGAGTATGTGTCTGTGAGTTTGTGTGTGTGTGTGTCTGTCAGTGAGTGTGTGTGTGTCTGTCAGTGTGTGTGTGTGTGTCTGTCAGTGAGTGTGTGTGTCTGTGAGTGTGTGTGTGTGTGTCTGTCAGTGAGTGTGTGTGTGTGTCTGTCAGTGAGTGTGTGTGTGTGTGTCTGTCAGTGAGTGTGTGTGTGTGTGTCTGTCAGTGAGTGTGTGTTCGAGTATGTGTCTGTGAGTTTGTGTGTGTGTGTGTGAGTATGTATTTTTCTGTATGCCTGTCTGTATGTATGTATCTGTATGACGGTATGCCTCTGTATGTATGTATGTGTCTGTATGTCTTGTACGTATGTTTCTGTATGTCTCTGTATGCATGTATGTAACTGGATGTATGTTTGTCTCTGAATGTCTGTATATATGTCTCTGTATGCATGTATGTAACTGTATGCCTTTATGTCTCTGTATGTACGTATGTGTGTGTCTCTGTATGCCTGTATGTCTTTGTATGCATGTTTCTGTATGTATGTATGTGTCTGTATGACGGTATGCCTCTGTATGTATGTATGTGTCTGTATGCCTGTCTATATGTATGTGTCTGTATGACGTTATGTCTCTGTATGCATGCAGGTATCTGTATGTGTGTATGTCTTTGTATGCCTGTATGTATGTATGTATGTATGTGTCTGCATTCCTGTATGTCTCTGTATGTATGTTTCTTTATGCCTGTATGTCTGTATGTATGTGCCTGAATGTCTTTGTATGTATGTTTCTGTATGCCTGTCTGTATGGATGTATGTGTCTGTATGACGGTATGTCTCTGTATGTGTGTATGTCTTTGTATGCCTGTATGTATGTATGTATGTGTCTGCATGCCTGTATGTCTCTGTATGTATGTTTATTTATGCCTGTATGTCTGTATGTATGTGCCTGAATGTCTTTGTATGTATGTTTCTGTATGCCTGTCTGTATGTATGTGTCTGTATGACGGTATGCCTCTGTATGCATGTATGTCTTTATATGCCTGCATGTCTCTGTATGCATGTATATCTCTGCTTGTATGTCTCTGACTGTATGTGTCTGTATGTCTCTGTATGATTATTTCTGTCTTTGTATGACAGTGTACCTGTATGACTTTGACTGTGTGACTGAAAAATGATGCCTGTGTGCCTGTGGCTTGGGAGGAAAGACACACAGGTGAAGATGCATTTTTTTTTTTTAATGAGGGTTGGGGGCGCCAAAATGCATCTTCGCCTGTGTAACTAAAAATCCTAGCACCGGCCCTGGTAAATTTACAAGTTAATGCTGATTTCTAACCCAATTTTCATCCCACACTTTATCTATTAAATAAATATAGATGTTTCAAAATATTTTGATTCACTAGTATATGGTCTAGTATATGGTTTATGCACTAAACAGAAAATGTTGGTATTTTATAGACTTGTGCATTTGTTCTCAAACTGCAGTATGTGTACAGATTTGGGCTGACTGCTGGGTCATCTTAATTCTGTAACTTCGGAACACCATATTATTGAACAAATGACTCCCGCAATAGATGACCATATTAATTTGATTTGTGATTCCGAGTTCCGTTCCTAGTGCCATAAAAAGGGGAATGGAATGTAGAAGATTATTTTTGGGGGGAGGAGGGGGGCATGTCAGAAATGCTCTAAGTAAGGGTTAACGTAACCTCATATTCTTTGCTAAGTGTTGTCATGATTGAATACATAATTATTTGCAAATTATCCTTGTCCTCCATTGTTGGATCCCGACTCAGGCTCTCGACCCTGACTCTCCTGAATCACCCGTGCTTGCCTACTGCCTCTCAAGCTTCCCACCAACCACAAACTGACTACTCTCACAGATTGTCCTTGTGCTTTGCTACAACACCAGTATCAAACCCCAGCTCACTACTCCTGACTACACACGCTCATCTCCCAGTAAACTTTATAAATGCCTCTCTTTATTTACTCATTCCAAACCAAAACCTCTGTTTTTACTCACAGACTTTATCTCAAGTGCTCATTCCTCGTTACGCATCTCCATTCCCTCGTAACCATTGCTCTCTGTTTCCTCCATTGTTCAAAGGACAGCTATGCAGCTCTGTGTTATTCCTATCCAGATCTTCCACGCTCTCCATTATCTACTAAGTTACTGATAACCAAGTTAATTCCATTGCAAAAAGACTTAAAGTCACAGTCTAGGCCAATACTGATAAAGCCATGTCATTTAATTTATTACTTAATTATTGTTCCCTCCAATTATTGCACAATGATTACACAATTACTACAAGGAATCATGATGGTCACTATGTGCATCTGCATGTAGGTCACTATGTGTATCAAACACTGACACACATACAAATGTAAAGGTACACATACACAAACCGCAAACACTGACACAAATGCAGATACCCAGACACACTGATACACACACTAACACACATAAAGATGTTCAGACACATAGACACAAACATTGGCACGCATGCAGCAACGCAGACACACACTGACACACATGCAGATATTTAGCAGAAATGTGGAACTGCACTCTATTCCGTTTGAAATGTATCCTGGTGCACCAGACCAGTCCCAGAACCAGGAACCAAATATTTGATGAGGAAAAGTAGAAGAGAAGTCCAGGCACTCTCAGGATACAAAAAGGCAAATTTATTGAACCCACTGCGGTGGGTTCAATACATTTACCTTTTTGTATCCTGAAAGTGCCTGGACTTCTCTTCTATTTTTCCTCATCACACATGCAGATATTGGCACACATACACTGACACACATACAGATACAGACATATAGATACACACACTGACACACATACACATGTACAGACACCTAGATACAAACACTGACACACATACATATACACACACTGACACACATACAGATACAAAGACATACAGAAAAACACACTGACACACACACACACACACACACACAGATAACAGACATACAGATACACACTGACACACATACATGGACACTTTTACCGCACACCTTATATTTTCTCTCTTTCTTTTTTTACTGTTTAAATATGTAAGATCCAGTATTATATTATTTAATAATGCTATGTTTTTCAATGGTATGCTGCTAAGGAAATGTAGGATTTTATACACTTTATTTTGAAAACTAATAAATTCATAATAAATGCATACTTTTTAACTACATTTTAACACATTCATGAAAAAAAAATACATTTTTAATCTAGACATTCCCTTTAATTTCACTTTATGTCTTCTATTTGCATACAATTTTATTTTAAACATTCCCTTTAATTTCACTTTGTGTCAATATCTGTGGATTTTTATTGTACATAAATAAGGAAAGCCCCACTTCTATGGTCTGATATGGCAAACTGTGACTGCTTCAGAGAGCCAAAATGTGTCTGCTTGATGTGATGTCATAATTAAGAGTATATTCACTTAGAAAGAGTGCATTGGAGTTTATTCTCTGAGTTACAGTTATTAGGACTTATTCATCAGCTCCAAATGGTAGCGCCTTCCGTCTATTCTGGGCCACATAGCACAATGTAGATGAAGAAAGAGTGGCAGCTGTTTATTGTAATTCTGTCTATTCTGCTATTCTGCCCCTTCTCTTCTGACTGATCCAATGATAACATCGCAGTGCCACCCAGGTGCTGGCACAATGTGGCATCAAAGCAATATTACACCTTCTTACCCTACTTACCTTTGGCACAATGCGCTTTCATTAGTAACTTCATGGCTACAGCATCATAGCTTATACAGATGCACACATACAGGCATGGGACTCTAAAGAAAATTAAAAATTCTGTAGAGGTAAAAGATGCATATTTTTGCATATACTGTAACTCAGCTGGTGAGTCCCTTCAATAACTTTAGTGTTATCATGGTAAGCTTTTGGATTAGTGATTATCTCCTAATTAAAATGTCCTTGATTAAAGTAAAGTGACATTTAAGAAATGCAGGGGAACACAAAGGATGAGATTCTAATCTATGAATTCTGGATAGTGATTGAGACAGTTGGTAATTGTTATTTAATGGGGTAATGGATAAAGTGACTTGTGAGAGTAAACTAACCCTTTACATGTTGTCATGTAAATTGCAGACAGATAGTGTTAAGGTACTCCGGTAATAAATTCAAGGTTAATTGCTGACCATAAAACTAGATGAATGTTACAATAGAGGAATACTGTCTTATAAATATATAAATATAAAATATATGTAATGCAAAATAAAAAATAAATAAAAGACAAACAAAAAGATTCATATTTTGCAATTTATTTATTTTGATTGCCAGCATTTTACAATTTAGTGTATAGACACCTACATTTTGCGCAAATGAGAAAATAACACATTTCTTTCCAGATGTCTTGTGGCCCAAATTGTGGGTATTTACTTTTGGGACACAGTAAAACAGACATTAATTCAACCTTGATAGAATTAAGCCGTCACCAATAGTTTAGGCTCTGTGAAGTTATGGAAACACTTGTACAAATATCTGTAAGTATCAGAACATATTCTTTTATTTATTGAAGGCATACAGTTTCTCTCTAGTTTTCCTTTGCATCATGGATTTTAATGTGAATTTTAGACTAAAAGGCTAAAATACAATTTTTTTTTAAAGAGAACTATGTTTTCAATTCAGCTAGTTTGGTTTAAAATTTAAAATAAATTTTGAATCAACCCAACAATTCACATTTTAGTAAATAACTAAAGCTTTGTATATTGCTACTTTTGTACATTTGCATCTCTTGTTTAATTGTACTGTACTGAAATTATGATGTGTGCTTATCACCTATTCACCCATGCATACTATTTTACTGCATTTTTAAAAGTTACTAAGCTTTATTCTTAAATGTTTTATGTGATTGTTTAATGGATCGTGCACTCAATCAGAAATATTATGAACAAGGTCAGATTTGCCACAAAGTCACTTAGGCCTCGACACGTCTGGAAGATGGGCGTCATGGCCAGTTGGAAGATCAAAGATCTCCCTCATCGGCCAGTCAATTATTTTGCTGTGTGGCTGAGGTCCTATAGGTTCAGCGTTCAAATAGAGGGTGGCTCTCCCTTGTCTGTGCTATATCTGAGCATTAACGCAGGTTACCACAGCAGCGTTCTGATACATGGAGGAGCTTCTCCGGCTGGACCACCAAAGATCAGGAGTCCCCTCCCTGGCCCAAGGTAAGGTTCGGGGGGGGGGGGAGAATAAATTAGTAAAGCCCCTATCAATCCACTATAGCCCCTATGACCCTACTACAATACCTATCTCCCCACTATAGCTACTATAACCACACTACAACTCATGTCACCACACTATATCCACTATATAATAATAAGTAGGATACATTAGTGTCTGATTATGAATCTCTAAAAACACAAACATTTATTTACAAATTATGTAGATCCAGTATAGTAATGATAATTTTTCTGGACCAGTAATCACAGACTGGAGACAGGGATGAATGTTTTTACGAACAATTTATTAAAGCCTACCCATTTTCTCTTTAAAAAAATGGCAACTTCATCACGTAAAATACATTTTAATTTAAAATGTCATGTCTTCCCAAGATGATCTGTACATAGTTCTCTAAAGAGAATAGAATGGTATGAGGAGACATCTGTCTTTATGTTGGGAATCAATGACAAATAGATAGCACACTTGTTCATTCATTTTTTGTTTTGTGCGCACGTATGATGTAATTATGTTTTGCGCTTTCATACTGCCGGAGATCTGGTTCTTCTTCTGTGTTCCACTCGACATAGGGTGTTTTTTCGTTCCATGTATTGGCTCTTTTTTTTTTTCAGCTCCATGTCCTGACTTTCTCATCAGTTTACAACATTGGGAAAGATTTGATTAGTGACAAAATTGTCTGAATTGTTTTATTTGCCTTATTGTACATTATATTTAAAGATGTACTATCCTGTGTGGCATTAACTTGTCAAAGACCTCACTGGAGGTCAAAACGTTGCTGCGCACATGATGATCCTATCAAATTGCTTTAAGTTGAACACAGTGATTGAGTGAAGCTTTTGCGTTGGTATATATGTTATGATGTAAGTGTGACAAAAAATTACTACATGCAGGGTTTTCGTGGTATATTTTATTGTATATCACATTCATTTGGAATGAGATTGATAATCTCCAAGGAAGTGGAAGGGGGCAAGGCCAGCAGCAACGAGACCAGCGTGGGGCTAGAAAAAGTGAAATCTTTCTAACCAAAAGGTAAATATAGTGTGTATTCCTGAAACTATAGTATTCCTTTAATCTCATGAGGATGCACTATAATTAAGTTCAGCATTGTTATATTTTGGAAAGTATTCAAACACGGTGAGTTGTGAAAATTGCAATAGACTAACAGACTTCATCTACAACAGAATGGATTCAAACTGAAAAAAAAAGTAATTACAGTTGTATATCACATTCTCATTCCATGGTTTTTCAATAGATAGGAAATAACTCATGCTATTTGAGTACAGTAAAGTAAATTGCATCAGAGTACATATTGTTCTGAGTTTTTTTTTTTTTTAAATCAAAATTTATTTTGAGCCTCCTGTGATGTGAAAGACTGACATGTGTGAGTAGAGACTTGATGTGCCATGTCATTTTTTTTTATTAAGGGGACACTATATTTACCCAAAACAATTTTAGCTTAATGAAGCAGTATTCCTCTGAAATCTCGCTGCTCAATTCCCTGCTATTTAGGAGTTAAATAACTTTTGTTTCTGTTAATGCAGTCTTAGCCACACCTCCCCTGGCTGTGACTGACACAGCCTGCATGAAAAAAGTTTGATTTTTCAATCAGATGGTAACTTATTTTATAAATTTTTATCTCCTGCTCTGTAAATTGAACTTTAATCACATACAGGAGGCCCCTGCTAAATTTTTAGCAAGCTATTAATGGAGCAGGAGAAAAGAAGTTTGAAATTAAACTGAAATTGCAATAAAGGAATATCAAACATTAGATCTCTCTTTACAGGAAGTGTTTAGGAAGGCTGTGTAAGTCACATGCAGGGAGGTGTGGCTTGGGCTGTATAAACAAAGTGATTTAACTCCTACGTTGCAGAGAATTGAGCAGTGAGACTACAGGGGCATGAGTTATACACCAAAAGAAGAGCAGCTTTACAATATAAAATAACTGGCGTAAATTCTTTAGTGAAAAAAACACTGAGGATAAATGGAATATATTTAAACAAATATTATAAAGGTACATTTCTCAGTATGTAGCATTGGGAAATAAATATAAAAGAAACAAACTGAAACCAATGTAGCTTAGTGGGAAATTGAAAAAAGTGGGAAAGTTAGAATTAAGAAAAGGACATTTAAAGCATTTCAATTTCAAATCATACAAATCAGAGGCATCCTATAAAAGATATAAGAAAGCCAATGATACGTGCAAAAAGGTGATTAGATTGAGAAAGTGATAGCAAAAGAGAGCCAAATCAACCCCAATGCATTTTTTAAAATATGTCTTTATTTTGCAAAATGTAATCTTTTCATTCCATGTTACATAAGACAATCTTTATAAAAAATGTCGATAACAATAGACATACATTATAAATTTGAACATATTAGGTCGTTGGTAGGAATGACAATTATATTAGAGTACAGGAATAATAATATTAAACATTCCCACAGTGGGAAACAAAAGGTGTAGTCCTCTCAACTGTATTATTACATTGTCAGTCTTAAAGGAACACTATAGGGTCAGGAACACAAACATGTATTCCTGACCCTATAGTGTTAAAACCACCATCTAGCCCCCCTGGACCCCTCATGCCTCCCTAAATATAGCAAAATCTTACATGTATTCAAGCCTGAAGCTGCTGGCTTTGCCCTGTCTGCTTCAGACCAGCAAGCAGTCTGCTGACATCATTAAAAGTGGTAGTCTGATCCAATCACAGTGCTTCTCCATAGGATTGGCTGAGACTGACAAGGAGGCAGATCAGGGGCCGAGCCAGCACAATTCAAACACAACCCTGGCCAATCAGCATCTCCTCATAGAGATGAATTGAATCAATGAATCTCTACGAGGAATGTTCAGTGTCTGCATGCAGAGAGTGGAGACACTGAATGTTTGGATGCATTTTAGGCAGCCATGACCCAGGAAGGATCTCTAACAGACATCTGAGGAGTGGCCAGTGAAGTTATCACTAGGCTGTAATGTAAACACTGCATTTTCTCTGAAAAGACGGTGTTTACAGCAAAAAGCCTGAATGTAATGATTCTACTCACCAGAACAAATTTAATAAGCTGTAGTTGTTCTGGTGACTATAGTTTCCCAGCATGACCCCTGATGGTCACATTCCATGCATACCATTAATACATTCGGCAGCGGGATGGCTAGGCCATTTTGGCTAGTAGTCTTATGGTCCATTACATTTGAGCCAGGGGTTTTAAACCTCTTCATATTTGTCAATGGGGAGTCAATCTGGATGAAAACCTGCTTCCATTCTTCACTGGAAGTTCAGCTGAGAGCTTATTTCTGTCCATTTCAGAGGACCAATATTTCTCCAGTTTCTGGATGGTCTGGATGAGGAGAAATTATCACAAATGGCCAAATGAGCCATCTTACTAAGTAGGTATAGCGTTTAAATATCTGGGAAAGATACCCCACACATCTGCCTACCTCTCTGTAATATGTCCAGGGCTATTCTAGGTCATCTGTCCTGCCATATATATTCAGAAAACATTTTAAAAACAGGTATTCATTAACAGTTGTATGACATTCAGATATAAAAGCACAATTTTTTTTTTTATAAGATGATGAGACCTATTAGATACATGCTGGGTATTGACGTCTGACATTAATCAGTTGGTACTTTAAGCATATTAAACTGCTGCGATTTGCTATCAGGTAAGCTCTATTTTTTGTGATTTATCTGAAGTCTAGCTGACGGCTTGCCCTTATGCCAGTGTGTGTTTCAAAGATCAATAACAGAGATGGCAGTAGTGTGACGTATATCTTTTAAAGGTACAGTAAATAGTTTAACATAGTGTGGAACAAGCTTAGGTACCATTATGCTGTGTAATGCTAGCTGGTAGTTTGAATGCATGTCTATTGGGTGTGTGAGAAGATTAGTATGGTAAGCTATACTTAAAGGCTCAGTATATAAACATGCTAAGGCTAAACAGCATTCTACATGTAAAGTTTAACCCTGGCTGATCGAAAAGTTTGTGAGCTGGCACACACTCCAGGGACCATCGATATGGCGGGCACGATGCTTCACGGGTGGTAGTGGACACATGGTCAGCCAATGACTGATCTGCCGTGTCGGCGTGACAGGGTGTTAGTGTCTTTCAAGGCTGTGGCACTGGCGATGTTTCTCCAGGCGCATCTCTGGGCTCCTCGCTGGTTTTCTGTGGGCTGCTTCCTTGTTTGGTTAAGCTTGCCTCTTCTGGGCATCGGGAGGTGAGTGGTCTCCGGAATTGGCATTCTGACGTTACTAACTGTGGCTTGCTGCTGGGAGTCATTGTTTGGCCCTCTTCGGGGATGCCGCACTGCAGGCAGTGCGTAGGGCGAGAGTGCGGTCGGCCCTGCTGTGGGAGTGCCTCGCTCAGCGCAGGGTCATCCGTCAGTGGCAGGGGTGAGTGTTGAGTGAACTCCCGGTCTACTAGTGTAGCAGCTGCTGTGGGTCCGGTTGGGCCTCCGTTGCTGCCCACCTTTAGCATGGCTCGTTGCGTGGTCAGGTATGATATCGCCTGCTGGGCTGCAATGAAGGGAAGGAAGGCCACAAATTCCTCTGACCTCCTGGGCCCATGCCTGGATGCCTCGCTGGGTGCTCTGAGCTCCGCTGTGGAGCATTCCCCTCTGCACATGGCAGCCGCCATCTTGTGTGGTGCGGTCTGGCCCTCGAGTGTGGCGGTGGCGCCTTTGGGCTCTGGCTGCCTGGCTTCTAGGTGAGGACCGGGATCACCCCCACCGGTCCATAGGGGGGGGACAGGGCCGGGTCCTTCCGGGTCTGGGCCTCAGGTCGGGGACCGCTGGGCAGGATAGTGGGGCAGCAGCACATTCACAATTCATGGTACAAGGATAGTCTCAGTCTCTCTATGTTATACACTATAACAATAACAGCGCCGATTCCCAGGTTATTAGGTAATGGCCAAAGGGTATGTGGAAGGTGACATGGAGCCATGACATCACAGCATCACAGGCAATGAGCTATGATAGAACAGCATTCCACGCCCCTTCCTTGACGACGGCCGCAGTTTTGTGTTAGCCGTCGTCACTATTATTTACGTCCCTCCCCTTGACGCCAGCCGCATGTTTTATGCGCACTGACGTCAAACATACCACGCCCCTCTTTCTGGCGCCAGCCGCATCTCCCATACGTGCTGACGCCCTCCACACGTTGTCACTGAGACGCCGGCGGCTGCACAGTGCTCGCCGGCGTCTTAATACATCTCCCAGAAACCCCTGTTGTTTCTATGCCGGTCACGTGACCGCGCTACATTTTATTATTTTTTCATTATTTTATGCACACATCTTGTTCGTTTTACATATGTATTTGTATATTTAAGCTGCTATTATGTACTTTTATTCTGATATATTGTATTTTTTTTTTGTCTGTTTTTATTATGTTTTTATTATATCAATCCCAACCCTCACTGTGATTGGTTACATTTTGGCGCCAATTTCAAAGTATTGTGTTTGCTATTTATTGATTCTTTTGCCAGGTATCAGGTTCTTTCCCCATATTGATAACGCCGTATTGGCGAAACGCGTTTATGGTTATTATATTGTGTATTTTTAAACATTAAAGTATATTTGGTTACTTTTAATTGTACTATTTATCTTTTAATACACATTAATCTACTTTTTACCTTGCATCCTTTTATCACACCGGACTCCAAGTAATCCTAGGTGGGGATCATACCACCAACGCTATCATCAAGGAGCAGTAGATCTGCTCCTATCTTGTGAGTACCCATTTTACTTCATTATTTTATTCAAAAGTTTTTTACACAGTGAACACTATTGGCTGTTTCTTTCTACCCGAGTGTTTATCATATCACGGACGGAGGAAACAGATCACAGACAAAGGAAATTTACCTCATATCCTATAAGCGGGGATTAAACCGCTGCACGCCTTTCACACCAGAGCGGGTTTTAGCTCTTTTAAATGTGAGTTTGCATTCAAGATTTTTATACTTTCACCCCCTCTACTATCAAACATACTACACTATTTGGTTCCTTATATATCTTTTGTCTCTTGCATATGAGCTGATCCATAAGGAAGACTAGAATAAGGACAAATTGTTCTGAACGGAATACTGCCATACAACACGACTTCAATAGACGTCTCTAGATAAGACTTTCTCTTTTTATCTACTGATTTTATCTGGACTATTCACCTAGTTTTATCAGGCGCAGACCTTACTTTTATTTGTCAAATCTACATGTCTGAATGCCAGCCAAAGTGGTAGACATTGGAGAGTAGGTTGTGGCATAGCTACAGTCAGTAACTCCTCCCGCTACCTGGTAATATTAAACTATTTATGGGATGCCAGATTATGATGTTATATTTAAGTACCTGCTGCCTGTCTAATTCCAAGAAGGATGTTGAGGAATGGCTGTAATACATATTATGCTTTTCCATCCATGACTCTCGTATTCCCTCAACACTAGTCACCACCAGGAAGAGCATGGAGCTGTGAAAGATTAGAAGAGGGAAGGAGTATAAGATTACAAAGTGCCGTTTGGGTGTTTAAATCCTTGTACATGTATATATTTGAGAGACTGTTTGTGAGCAATTGTGTTTAAAGGGACACTATAGTCAAAACTTAATGTAGTTGTTCTGGTATTTACTGTCCCTGCAGGCTTTTTAATGTAATGAAAAAGCATTGTTCACATTACTAGACAGGGGAAGAGCTGCACACAAAAATACAGTTGAATAGTAAATAAATATGCAGGTAAGTATTAAACTTTTCTATCGTCCTAAATCAGTCTTTTTTCTGTGTTATAAAATACTCAAGTACAACATAGATCTTTTGAGCCAGAAGCCTTTACCTTTACATTTATCAGATGTCCATATATATATAGCGAGGGAAGATAAAAGAAGGAGATGCTAATAGTGCAATATGTGTGATATTATAAATATAATAAAATAACGAAGTTTCACTCACATATGATAGAGCTCAAGCCAGCTCTAGCGTGTATAGCGTACAGCGGTACAATCCCCACGTATAGGATATGAGTGTTCTCATATATACTAAAATTATACTCACAAAGCCAGAGCAGACTCACTACTCTATGATAACAGCCTTGGTTGTTTCATTCCCACATGCGATTCTTTGGAGTAGAAAATTGTTGTAAATAGTTGATGCCAGGTAGTATGTAAAAAAAATACATTTTAAAAGACAGTGACCAAAATCTATTTCTCAGTTTTAAAATAGAATTAAATTAGATCCAAACACGTTTCACCAATAGGCTTTATCAATGGAGTAAAAACCTAAAAAAGTTTTTATTCCATTGATAAAGCCTATTGGTGAAACGCGTTTGGATGTATTTAATTGAATTTTAAAACTAATGGCCCGCCTCCTCAGGCTGAATAGAGTGACTTGCATGACCTCACACCCTTAGACTAAGTACGATGGTGTGTGTATAGCCTCGCCCCCTCATATGGAATTCATCAATCTGTGCATACTGCCCTAATTAACAATCATGTTTGCAGCTTCACTGTCTAGTGAATAAATCCATAGGTAAATACAAACTCAGATTCAGCCAGTAGAGATGGCAAGCTGTATCCCTCCATATGTTGTTGGATTTTAACTCCCATCGCCGTCAGCCTAACATGTGAAAATATAAGGGAACATAAAAACAACTTAGGTTGATACAAGTGAACCATCTAAGTGACAGATAGTGGAGTCCAGTGTCAACTTTTGAATTCTGTAGCCCATGTCAAGCGGTAGTTTATGGAGTGCTTTGAAAAGACTGATCAAGTGAACTAGTGTCAAGCAGTGCAGAGGCGGTTTGAGCATGACTAGGTGACAAAGTGAGCTAAAGTAAGTTGCTTTCCTTATCAATTATAAAAAGTAAGCTAGCTGTGAATACAGTACATTTGGCAAATTGGTGTCTTAGATGCGCTTCCTCTCACACTGGTAGGAAGACGTTCCTCTGACAGATGTATTTCATTATCTTGCATTATCTGAAGAGGCAGTCCCGTGGGTAAAACATTAGCATAACGTGATGCACACAGGGTACTCATTTAATGACTTTCTTTTTATAGTAACAGAAGTGTTGAGTTTAGAAAGGATGTTAACCCATTTCCATCATGATTCATATAACGTTTTTATTCCTAATTCAACCTAGATCTCTGGGTCTGCTGGTCCACCTAGCTTCAAATTAACACAATAAACACACTTAAATGGTAAATACATTTGTGATCTATTTCACTTTTGAAATAAAGTATTTTAATAAACTATCTTATCCTCTGAACAGTGATCTAGAGTTACTGGTTTAGGCAGCGAGAACTTGTTAGATGAAGGTTATGAATCAGTTAAATTCAACTCCAGCTTTGATCTGTGACAGAGTTATTCACAAAACTTCTAATGGTCCTGAAGTGAATGGGGCAAAAGCATCCAGTGCTGTATAGGGCGTTCAGAATACAAAATCCAGACTTTGTATTCCAAGGCTTTGAATGAGCCTGAATATGGTCCGGGTATCAGCAATATTAAATACTGCCAGATGTTTTAAATCCGGACCAAGATTGTAAAAATCAAGACCTGGATGTTTCAGTCCAAACTATTTGCCTGCAGGCAGTGCTTGCAGCTAGCAGGCAATTGGTTAACATTCGGTGGCACGAGTGGAAACCCTGTGGCATCTGGCCTGGCCTTACGTCTCCAAGCCCCTAGCCAGCCCTCATTAAAATACTCTAACCCTACGTATCCTGCCTCAGGAGGGCCAATAAAACTAATTCCTATAAAAAATAAATAAAATACTTGCCACCCAATGTCTTCTTTCTTCAAAATCTTAATTTCTTTAGATCGCAAAAAGGTCAAAACACCCAAATTGAAAAAAAGATTAACCCCTTAACGCCGTTACGGCGTTCTATTCCGTCACGGCTTTAAAGGGCTTTAAAGCCGTTGCGGCGGCATAGAACACCGTAACGGCTTGCAGCCCCTGGAGGTCCGGCGTACTCACCTCCGCCGCGATCCTCTTCTGGGGGGCTGCCTGACAGCCCAGGCAGCCCCCCTCCGGCAAATGAGGCCCCCGGGGGCCATGTGATCGCTCTCAAAGAGCGATCACATGGCCCCCTATAGCTGGCTATGGATCTGCCAGCAGGGGGTGTCTAAAATATTAGACAGTCCCCCTGCTGGTAGGTAGTGTAAAAAAAAAATATTAGACATGTTTAAAATTAAAATAAATATATTTGTATATATATAATATATGTATATATATTATATATATAATATATATACATATTATATATATGTAACGTCATACGTAATGTATTTTAATATTAATATTAGTATATATATTAGTATTAAAATACACTTAGAATGACGTTACATATATATAATATGTATATATATATTATATATATAATAGATCTACATATATATATTATATATATATATGTATAATTAAAATAATAAATAAATCAAATAATTAAATAAATAAATAAAATATTGAAACAAAATTTAAAATAAATTATATATTCATATGTAATTTCATTCTAACTGTATTTTGTTATTAATATATATATATATATATTGGAAACAGAATACACTTAGAATGACATTCTATATATATCTATCTATATATAAAATACAAATAACCGCAAATATATATATAGAGATAAATACATATAATTACATAAAAGATTACATTAGTATACACGTAGAATTTAAATACCTATAAATGCATATATATTAAAATTCTACGTGTATATTTAAGTAATTTTTTTTAACATAATTATGTCATTTGATTAATTAAAATTTGATTGACATGCCTGACAACACAGGGAGAAAGTGCAGAGAATTTAATTCGCAAGCACTATATTTGACCCTGTAACTCTCCAATACACCATAAAACCTGTATATAGGGGGTACTGTTTTACTCGGGAGACTTCGCTGAACTCAAATATTAGTGTTTAAAACTGGTAAATTGTATTACAACGATGATATTTTAAGTAAAAGTGACGTTTTTTGCATTTTTTACAAACAAACGGCACTTTTATGGACTATATTATTGTTGTAATATGCTTTACTGTTTTAAAACACTAATATTTATGTTTAGTGAAATCTCCCGAGAATAACAGTACCCCCCATGTACAGGTTTTATGGTGTTTTGGAAAGTTAGAGAGTCACATATAAGGCTTGCATTTCATTTTTTTGACATTGAAATTTGCCAGATTAGTTATGTTGCCTTTGAGACCGTATGGTAGCCCAGGAATAAGAATTACCCCCATGATGGCATACCATTTGCAAAAGTAGACAACCCAGGTATTGCAAATGGGGTATGTCCAGTAATTTTTAGTAGCCACTTAGTCACAAACACTGGGCAAATATTAGTTTTTTGTTTTTTTCACACAAAAACAAATATGAACGCTAACTTTGGCCAGTGTTTGTGACTAAGTGGCTACTAAAAAAGACTAAACATACCCCACGTTCAATACCTTGGGTTGTCTACTTTTTCAAATGGTATGCCATTATGGGGGTAATTCTCATTCCTGGGCTACCACACCGTCTCAAAGGTAACATTACTAATCTGGCAAATTTCAATTTGAAAATGGAATGTTCTACATTTGACCCTGTAACTTTCCAAAACAACATAAAACCTGTTAATGGGGGGTACTGTTGTACTCGTGAGACATCGCTGATTACAAATATGTGCATTTTGTTGCAGTAAAACCTAACAGTATTATGACATTTACAGCTAAAATGTGAGGCGGAACTACAAATTTAAAAAAATAAATAAAATTTCTCAGTTTTTTTTTTATTTTATTCATAATAAATTGTTTTATATATAAATATTTTATATGAAATGAAAGCCCTGTTTCTCCTGAAAAAATGATATATAATAAGTGTGGGTGCATTTAATATGAAAGAGGTGAATTACGGTTGAACAGACATATAGCGCAAATTCCAGTTTTTGTTTACGTTTTGTTTTGATCAGAACGTGTACTATTGACTCCGTCCTGAAGGGGTTAAAAACCTGATACAACAAAACATAGTTTCAGATTTGCCCTGCGAAGGCGTCGCGCAGAATGAGCTACAAAGTGGGAAAACCCTTTAAAGGTTTTCCCCTGATTTGAATTCTCATTAGAGTGTTCCGATTGGTTGGCTTCAGCGCTCTGACAAGCAAGTTTCACTTCTCTCAATACTTGCCATGGAAATACCCAGCCACGTGGCAGCAATTATAGTAAAATGGGGAGTCATATTGACCATATTGAACTTTTTTTTTTTAAATGTTGCAGTTGGCTAGCACGCACTGGCCAGCTGTCACATGGTTAACCCTAGTACCACCCAGGGTTTTTGTTTTTTTTACTATTTGTCAGCATTGCAGCCAGTGGATAAATAGCAAGGGAACGATAATTTACAAACATGTAGTCTTTTAAAATTTGTGCTTTATAAATATCTATACTTTGTATAGGGATGGGATGCATGAGCACTGATTTAAATCTGGAAAGCAAATGCATCCAGCCGATTGGTGCAGATTCTGTTTCCCTCTAACCGGTCTGACAGGAAGTGCTCACTGAAAGACCACTTCCTGGCAGACCGGGTACCGCAGTTTGCCCTGCCATGCTACATAGAGCTACAGAGCAAGTACAGGAGGGGGTGGGGGAGAGATATGGAGAGGTTAAATAAGGGGAATGTGACACATGTATTGGTTAAGTGAGGTACTGTGATACAAGGTGGCACAGAGTGGTGGGGGCCTTACTTCTGTGAGGGACAATTCACAATCAGCTAACCGTATGCTTTCCAATAACCTCTTAGATGCCTGGCCCCAATCTGCTGATATTGCCCCTGTTACCCCTGTCAAATCTTTAACTTCTGATATCTCTGCAGACTTTGTTAACTCTGCAGATCCCAACACCTCTGCAGCTGCATTTAATCACACTGACACCATTAACCACTCAGCTCTCATTAACCCTGGAACTGGTGGTCACTTTGTTTATGGGATTACCAGTTCTTGGCATCACTCTTTTACCTTGCTTGTGCCCGCACAGCTGCAAACAAAACCATAGACCATCTCTAAATCATACAGAAACCACAGGCGTCTCACCCTTCTCTGAAGCATAAATATATTCAGCATGGTACAGGGTCTCACTCTGCTCATTCCTTATTACTTGCTCATCCACAGGCACTGGCACAGTGCCCTTTTCTGGCCCTTCTCTCTGCCAAAGGACACATGGCTTGTGATGGAGTTCCTCCTTCCCTGGACCCACTATCTGGTCCATCCACTGCACCAGCCTGCTCTGCCTGAACCAATAATTGGTGAGTATGTATAAGACATCTTTTTGCACACTCTTTCTTCTCTATCATCTGACGACTCTGGACCGGGGGACAAATGACCTTTAGGTCTCATGGGTAAGGGTCAGACAATGTCCAGGATGCTTAGGAAGTTGTTTTCTGCTCAACAGATGCAACGGTCAGTTGCCTCTGCTGAGGTTTCTTTGCTCCAGTCCTCCCATGAGACAGGGCCTGCATACATGCAGTCGAAGGTGGCGATGTAGAGTGAGTCTTGTCCGGGTTCCATCTATTCTCTGCATGCATACGTGACAAATAAGCTTAACGCTAGAATTTGTGGTTTTAAGTATGTTAACATCTTTGAACTTGCTTCAGGAGAAAGCTGAGGAAGGCACTGGATCTAAGAGGTTTAGACACCCAGAGGCATTTGAGGAGTGGCAGCATTGTTTTAGGGTGTTGGTGTCCTATGTCTTGGCGCAGGCAATTCCCCATCTCAAACACATTTATTTTAGGGAGTGATTCTGGAAATAGCATGGCTCTGATGGCCATCAATAGGGTCTCTTTGCCTTATGGTCTCAGTATATTCACCTTTGGTCACACCTGGATGCTGAAAGGAATTACCTATTAGATTTGTCAGCCTCACACCATTTTCATTCCTTTTCTTGCCTTAGGAGAAGAGTTAACTGTTTTGGAAATTTCCAGACAGAATCAGGTGTCCAAGGCATGGCATGCTCCTTTTGGTTCATCTGTAGGTACTGTGGGAAACCTTACAGACATTGATTGCCATCGATTGGACCACCAGCAGAACACTCCTGGTCGCATCCATTTTCCATTAAGTCTGGTGCTGATTTTCAGCCCTCTCTCTGGCAGCTGCTCATCATCCTCTTGCTGAGTGCTTCCTTGGCCCCTAACACCTGTAAATCTTTCATTGGTCACTATAGTGACCAATTGTTACACTATTTGTGTCTCGGAGCTGGAGCTGGTAATTTTGTTCAATTGCTTGGCCCAAGGGACAATTTTCTTAGGTTGTCTTGTGTGTATTAGTTTAACTCAACTATTAAAATTGAAACTTGTTTCAACCTAGAGAAGTGCTGTAAATCTAGTTGGTAATCTATTGCGATGTAATCCCTCTGCAGGGTTCTTCTCTCTGTAAAATGTAATGCAAAAGCAACATTGTCATAAACAAATTATTTAATACACTATTATACACTAAATAAAACATTGCCAGTTCTGTGAACAAAAAACCAACAACCTATTTTACTATATTCAATGAATAAGTAATCTGGCACAGTGCCCATAATTATAAGACGAAGCTCATGAATCACCTTTGACCCAGATCAATAAATCCTGACCCATACATGAAACTACACAGCATAAAAGTGCTTATTAAAAATAAAGGACAATATAAAAAACTCATAATTCTGGCTCCAGTAAGGCTGGAGATTACTTTATTGTCTAAATGCACTGAATATGTAATGCATGATCATGATATCTGTGGGAGAGACAAAACAACCAGGGGGGTGAAAAGTGTGATATGTGGTGTCGGGGAGGAAGGGCAGAGAAAACAACCTGCATCTTCACCTGTGTAGCCATAATCTTTTTACCCGTTTTTTTTTGTTTTTGTTTTTTTTGTACATACAGAGAGCACTATATTCTGTTTTTATTCCCCTCCCTATATACTGAGAATATCTGATTGTCACATACTACAAGAATACTCCAACAACAGGGAAAGACGCTCCCAAAGACGCACAAGGGCCATCAACATATCCACAGACGGGGATCATACTGTCCAGGCGCATAAATCTGGAGCTGATCATAAGCTCCAGAAAATTGTAAGTGCATTTAATTTCATTTATAACCGCCAAAGAATTCTAAATAAATAAACTATATTACGTTTCTTATCATCTTATTCCGCATATCACTCCGGACTTGAAAACCTCATCACAGGCAATGCTGTGTGTGTTTGTGTAGTGTATGTAGGCTGTGTGTTTATGTGGTGGATGATGTGTGTTTAATAATTTGTGTGTGTTTAGTGGATGTGTCTTTATGTTGGACAAATGTTGCTGGAGGGTACTTTTTTGCTGTTGATTCTATATTAATTAAAAATAAATACCATTCCCTCCTCCCTGCCTCTTACATTGTAGCCAGGGAGCAGGGACACAGTCTGGGGACTCCGCTAATTGGGCCAGCACAGAGTGGTCCTGCAGTCTCCATCTTCCCCCTCCAGACTCTACTTTTTCACAAGCCCAGCATGCATTGTGTGCCGTGGAGCATTGCCATGGCAACCCGCGGCAATGCTTTACAGCCGCAGCTAGCAAGAGTGCCGGAGGGGGAGGTCAGTGTGTTCTGGGCACATTTTGAAAGCCAGCAGGGCCTGCAGATGCACATGTATATAGCGGTACTCACACACACAGACTGCTGAAAACACACACAAACTGCTGAATACACACAGACAGACAGCAGTGAGTGGTGCAGTATGTGTGTGTGAGGGGTGCAGTGTGTGTGTGTGTGAATGAGAAGGGTGCTGTGTGTGTGAGAGAGAGATGCTGTGTGTGTGTGTGTGTGTGTGAGGTGCTATGTGTGTATGAGAGGGGTGCTGTGTGTGTGTGTATGCATGTGAAAGGTGCTGTGTGTGTGTGTGTGGAATGTTGTGTGTGAGGTGTGTTTGTGAGGTGTGTTTTGTGTGTGTGTGAGGGGTGTTGTGTGTGTGAGAGAGGTGCTGTGTGTGTGTGTGAGGGCTGCTGTGTGTGTATGAGGGGTGATGTGTGTGTGCGTGTGTATGTGTGAAAGGTGGTGTGTGTGAGAGGGCTTCTGTGTGTGTGTGTGTGTGTGTGAAAGGTGTTGCGTGAGAGGGGTGCTGTGTGAGAAGGGTGCTGTGTGTGTGAGGGGTGCTGTGTGTGTGTGAGAAGGGTGCTGTGTGTGTGAGAGGGGTACTGTGTGTGTGTGAGAGGAGCTGTGTGTGAGTGTGAGGGGTGCTGTCTGTGTGTTTGAAAGGTGCTGTGTGTGAGAAGGGTGCTGTGTATGTGTGTGTGTGTGTGTGAAAGGTGCTGTGTGTGTGTGAGAGGGGTGCTCTGTGTGTATTTGTGTGTGTGTGTGGGGGGGGCAGGAGGTGCATAGGGAAAAGGGATTTTTTAGTTGGTTATTTTTATTTCAAATTAATTTTTTTCATGTCCTCCCTCAGTGCCCCCACACTTCTTCTTAAATCTGCTGAGAGGGTGGGACACTGCCAATCCTGGTGGTCCGGTAGTGAGTAATGATCTAAAGCCTGCATCTCCTCTGGTTGCAGGCTATCTTTGCTCCACTGGCAAGCAGAATGCTGTGTTGGAGCGTTGCCACTGCAAGCTCAGACCAGCATGCTCATGGGAGGAACTGCCTCCCAGATCCTCTCTCCCTCCCACCCTCGCTCTCTTTAACAAAGGACCTTTTGGCCGGTGAGGGAGATCTTTGATCTACCCACCGACCCGAGAGTGCCCAAAACCAAGCGAGCAGGGCCAGCTCTCCGTGGGCCGGCAGGGGAGATCAAAGGATCTCCCCTGTTGGCCCGGTACATGGGCAACGCTGTGGTGCCCCAATGCTTGTGGGACCTCCGGGCAACTGCCCAGCGTACCCATGTGGAAAGATGGCCCTGCCTTCACTCAGTCTCAACTAGTGTTTGGGTGTACCAGCTAAACAGCTATACTCTCTGCAGGAGAGCTTTAATCACTAGAGGCTGGATCCAGGACCCTGTTCCAGGGTGGGAAGCGATGGCGAGATGCCAGCCAAGCTGTGGCGGCTAGGGGCTAATGTTCTGATGGTGTCCCGGCGATAGCTATGGAGTGTGTTTGGCGGTGGTACCCAGTCGGGGTACCAGGCGGTCTGCCACACCTTCATCCTAGGGTTCTTAATTTGCATTCAAATTAAGATAATGATTAGAATGAAAAAGAAAATAGTTGTGGCCTAAGGTAATCAGATCTGGCTGTAAAATGGGTCCCTTTCTTGCAATGTTAAAGGGTTACTGCATCATAACCATGACAGCACTCTATGGTAGTACTGGTTATGATGCCAGGAGTACCCTAGCCCAGTTCCCTGTTAATGGGGCAAACCATTTAGCAAGCATTTCCCCCTTTACTTGGGTCTCCACTGAGCTTAGATGCTCCCTTGTGGTGCTGTGATGTACTTCCGGCTTCTACAGAGTTGCAGAAGAGAGAAACTGCACCCATTGCCATTTAATGGCTTAGCGCATCAGCTGACCACTCTTAGCCAATGAATGCAATTCTGTGCAATGAAAGTTGCACAGAATGGTCATTGGCCAATTCCAGGTTGGCTGATGGCACCCCAGTGACACTACTGGAGGTGGAGTTATATCCCCAGTGTAAGAGTGGTTAAACTCTGTATGTGCAGGGTTTCAAAGTAAAACTCTGCATATACAGACTCCAGACACCATGACCACTTCAAATCACTGTAGAGGTCATGGCGTATGGAGTATCCCTTTAAGAGTGCAGCTGCACATCCAACTTAACATTTTGGTTGGTAGTGAAGTAGATGCTTTCAAAATGTTTGTTGTAGTTTTGGCCTGTATGCTGATAGAACAGCGGTATGCCCTTTAATATAAAAGTTTAAAAAACAATGAACTAGATCTATACGTCTGCTAACACTTTGTGTAGCATAATATATAACATTGTATGAAAGTTATACTGCAAAATATTTTTTCCCCTCAAAAGACACACTTTACATAGTACTTATATAGATTTCAAGTTCAAATGCAGTTAATCCTGCTTTTATTTCCTCAAGTTGCTTATTGTATAATAAGACCAATGTCACTCACTACTGTCAAATGCAAATTGCTAAGGCAATTAAGCTATGGTATAATTGTTTGATCAGAGTAGACTGTCTGCTGCATCAGTTTGGAGAGCCTAGTCTGTGTGTCATCTTTTATTGCAGTGTTTTGACAATTATGTACCATTTTAATGTTGATTTAATCAAGTCCACCACTCTCCATAACATTTTACAGCATATTAAAGGAATTACATTAGCAAATGCATTCTTAGTGACACTCTACAGATAGATTGACTTTTAACGCACAAACTGATCACATCTGCCAGATTTCCCAGAATTCCAAAGACAATCACTATTTCAGAATTCAATTGTGATATAAGAAAAATAGGTCTAGTTTGCTCTATTTTATTTTTTTAATTGTTTGTAAATGTTTTTTTCTGATAGTTTATAAACATTGTATTTATTCTGCGTTTTAGGGCAGTAATATCTAACTCGGGCACTGCATGTGTTTGTGAACTGCATTTCCCATGGTGCTTAGTTTGCCCACATTTATATATTCATATACAAACAAAATGAACAAAATTATAAACGCAACAATTTTTGCCCCTATTTTTCATGAGCTGAACTCATAGATCCAAGACTTTTTCTATGTACACAAATAGCCTATTTCTCTCAAATATTGTTCACAAATCTGTCTAAATCTGTGTTAGTGAGCACTTCTCCATTGTCGAGATAATCCATCCACCTCACAGGTGTGGTATATCGAGATGCTGATTAGACAGCATGATTATTGCCCAGGTGTGCCTTAGACTGGCCACAATAAAAGGCCATTCTAAAACGTGCAGTTTTATCACACGGCACATTGCCACAGATGTCGCAAGTTTTGAGGGAGCGTGCAATTTTCATTCTGACTGCAGGAATGTCCAGCAGAGCTGTTTCCCGTGAATAAAAGTTCATTCTCTACCTTAAGCCATCTCCAAAAGCGTTTCAGAGAATTTGGCAGTACATTTAACTGGCCTCACAGCTGCAGACCACGTGTAACCACACCAACCCAGGACCTCTACATCCAGCATCTTCACCTCCAAGATCATCTGAGACCAGCCACCCAGACAGCTGCTGCAACAATCGGTTTGCATAACTAAAGAATTTCAGCGTGTATGCCGTTGTGTGGGTAAGCAGTTTGCTGATGTCAAGGTTGTGGATCGAGTGGCCCATGGTGGCGGTGGGGTTATGGTATGGGCAGGTGTATGTTATGGACAATGAACACAGGTGCATTTTATTGATGGCATTTTGAATGCACAGAGATAACGTGATTATTATTATTATTATGATAACGTGATGAAATCCTGAGGCCAATTGTTGTTCCATTCATGCACGATCATCACCTCATGTTGCAGCATGATAATGCACAGCCCCATATTGCAAGGATCTGTACACAATTCCTAGAAGTTGAAAACATCCCAGTTCTTGCATGACCAGCATACTCACCGAACATGTCACCCATTGAGCATGTTTGGATGCTCTGGATCGGCGTATACGACAACGTGGTCCTGCCAATATCCAGCAACTTCGCCCAGCCATTGAAGAGGAGTGGACCAACATTCCACAGGCCAGAATCAACAACCTGATCAACTCTATGCGAAGGAGATGTGTTGCACTGCATGAGGCAAATGGTGGTGATCCGCCCCCCGGAGCCTCCCAATACAGTAAAACTGCACATTTTAGAGTGGCCTTTTATTGTGGCCAGCCTAAGGCACGCGTGCAATAATCATGCTGTCTAATCAGCATCTTGCTATGCCACATCTGTGAGGTGGATGGATTATCTTGGCAAAGGAGAAGTGCTCACTAACACAGATTTGTGAACACTATTTGAGAGAAACAGTGTGGTGGAATCTCGGTAAAAATAAATTTAGTAGGCCGAGATTGCCACGTGGTATGTGCACGTGCATATGCTGATGTATCGGTCGGTTGGTTGCACGTGGCAACGATACAATCAGTAGTGTAAGGAGCATGTGCAGGAATACAGGATATACGAGTATTCCCCTCCTTCATTGTGCTGGGCAAGCCAAGTGGTCAAACAGGAAAGTTAGTCTTTACTCTGTTGATTGGGTTAGAGTACATGTAGGTGGAACTGATTATAGGAGGAGCTATATGTCTATATAAGGGACCTACACTGTACAATCAGGACTCAGATTTTAGCTGTTTTTGGTGACATTAGTCCCTCTGAGTCCCGGTCGGTGAATCGAATAAAGATCTCTTCCTTCCTGAAGAAACCTGTGTCCATCTCTCTGTGCTTGGCTTCCGTCAGTTTCTCCGGTATCATTTGGTGCATTGGCCGGGAATATCATCGTTCAATGGTAGCTGAGAAACAGAGGTGTGAGACGGTCTATCTTTGTCCACGCTCTCTACGGCTGCACCCCTGGACTTTTGCGTGGACCTTCCTTCGTCTCGGCGCCACTGGAGATCATCGGCCTCTACGTAGTAAGTGCTGGGGTGCCCCCGTCGATGAGTGTGAACTCAGGTTCAGGAACGAGGAGGTAAGACGACTACTGTTTTAGACGGTGGACCCACTAGGGGTATTGGATACCGATTGTGCGGTAGGCCCATAAGGGGTTTGTATCTGGAATTGTGTATGCAATTGGCCCCCTCAAGTTGAGGGAAGGAGCGAAGGCGCACCGCTCGTAATTAAACGCCCTGTAGTCAGCTTGTTTAATCTTGGTTTGGAGTCAGGCTGGGTCCTGTGTAAATAGCCCAAGCCGGACACCGGTGTCTTGTCTAGACTAGTGTATCTAGGGTGTATATTTCGTTCGCTAGGTCGGAGGGACCGGGAGACTAATGGGAGCCTGTTATATATTCTGTCCGCTAGATCTCAACCTATCTTGGCTAAGTGGGAAGGAGTGTAAATTTGGAACCCACTAGACTGTTGATAGAGTAGATAGCTCAAGAGGGTTCTGTTGTAAATTCCGCCCTCTAGTTCGCTATATGTGGTGCTTGGGCAGCGACGGCTAACCAAAACGGATGTAAATAGTTTTAGGTAGTCCCTCGAGGTACTGGCCAATAGATTAGTTGGGAAACTGTAAATGTGTTAAAACTTATTGTAGTAGAGTGTATATCTTGCTAGATAGTCTGAGCTCTGCCGTCTAGCGAGAGTGTGAATAGTGTGTAACTGTATCATAGCGCACGGTACCATAACCATGTATTATAATTACTGATACTGTAAATAACAACTAATAACTGTCGTTCATGTTGTATGTTTAACATCATAACCACTACTAACTGAACTGTGACTTTCAAAATTGTACTTTAACCAATGCTAACCGTACTATAACTACTGTTTGTAAAGACGATGTTACTAGGGCATGTTATAGACGGGTAATTTAAATACTGAGAATTATAACGTGGGTGATTGTATAGTTTCACCAAAAGGTACAGTAATAGTTATTTAGTGACTGGTGTAACAGCTGTGTGTGTACGGGAATTCCCTGTATGTTTTGTTGTGTACGTTTGGCCTAGTACACAACAAAACCCCTTAGAATGCGTGTTAAAGAACTTTAAAAAGGGATACAATGTACATGATTTTGGAGTAAAGATGTCCCCAACACGCCTGACTACTTTATATAGTAGGGAATGGCCTACCCTGGTGGCTGCATGGCCTCCACGTGGTAGTCTTGATCCTAATCTGGTGCAACACGTACACGTGGCTGTATCGGGTAGGCCTGAAATTTACGGCCAGTTTCCGTATATTGATTGTTGGAAGCGGGCCGTAGATGACTTGCCAAAATGGATCAAGGTATGCAACGAGGAGCAATGTCACCTCCTGTTGTCCAGAACTCGTTTGTCCACCAAGGCCGTGATTACGCCCATTCTGGACACGCCCCCTGAGTCAGAGATCCCCTTGCCACCCCCTTACTTCTCCTCTACAGGAAGAGGAAGAGGAGGCGCTGCTAGTAATACTACTCCCCTTGCTCCGTTGTCTCCACCTACCCCCTCCTCTAGCTCAGAGTCTAGCCCACTTGCTTTAAACCCTCCCCTTCCGGTACCTACCCCTATTAACCCCACCTATCCAGATTTGGCGTCATTTCTGGTTCCTGGTCAGGCTCCTCCCAGCCCGGCCCAGAATATTCTACTTACTAATCTTCCCTTCAGTAAAGAAAAAGCATCCCCTTACCCTCGTCTTACTACCCCTACACCGGAACCCATAACTGACCTTCCTCAACGAAGCCCCATACTAACCCGACAACTGACCGGTACCCTCCAACCCCGACATTATCAAATGCCTCTCCGACTGACACCGGGCCCGACATATATTAACGTTGAGGGCCAATTACAACATGCTGATCCCGTATTTGTCTATGTTCCCTTTACCACCACTGACTTATTCAACTGGAAGACCCATAACTCCTCCTACACAGATAAACCTCAAGCCATGACAGATTTGATTACCTCTATAATCCAGACGCATAATCCCACTTGGGCTGATTGCCAGCAATTACTTTGACATTGTTTAATAACGAGGAAAGAACTCGGATAAATCAGGCGACAATTAAAGCGCTTGAAGAAGTGGCCTGTACTCAAAATCAGGCCAACCCGGCAGCATGGGCCGCAGCCCATTATCCAAACACAGATCCGAATTGGAATGTTAATGGCGCAGATATGGCCTGTTTAAGAGCTTACAGGGACTCCATTATTGCTGGCATGAAAGCCAGAGGAAAAAGGGCGATCAATATGTCAAGGACGGCTGAGGTATTGCAGAAATGTGATGAGTCGCCCAGTGCCTTTTATGATCGATTATTGGAGGCATACCGGTTGTATACCCCCTTTAATCCAGAGGCTCCTGAGAATTCCCGGATGGTTAACTCTGCCTTTGTCAGCCAGGCCTATGGAGATATAAAGAGAAAATTACAAAAGTTAGAAGGGTTTGTAGGGATGTATATAACTCAACTAATGGAGATAGCAAATAAGGTTTATATGAATAGGGAGACAGAGACGAAAAAGGAAGAAGAGCGAAAGATGAGAAGGAAAGCAGACATGTTAGCAGTAGCCATCGTGGGTGTAGATAGAAGGGAAAAGGAAGTGTATAGGGGAACTGAGAAAAGCGAGAATAAGTGGAATAGGGAGCCTTTAAGTAGGAACCAATGCGCATACTGTAAGGAAGAAGGGCATTGGAGAAGTGAGTGTCCACTGAGGGAACAATATGAGAGAGATAGAACAAGGGCAGGATATAGTAATAATTATAGAGGCAGAGCGAGAGGAAGAGGAGGCCCTGGAGGAAATGGTGGGAATAATAGAGGAGCGTTCATGGGGATAGGTATTACCCAGCAGCGCAGAGACCCCGAGAAAGAGAAGATAGAGACTTTGTGGGTTTGGCTGACACTGTCATGGAGGACTATTGATACCGACCCAGCTCCATCCCCCTTGGCCGAGCGGAGCCTATGGTCGATGTAGCAATAGGGGGAAAAAGGAGTTCTTTCATGATCGACACTGGTGCTGAACATTCTGTGGTGACTAACCTAGTCGTTCCTCCTTCAGGAAGAACTATCACTGTAATAGGAGCAACTGGGAGGAGTGCTGCTAAAAAGGTTCTTAAAAGTCGACTCTGTACACTGGGAGGCCACGTAGTAAAACATCAGTTCCTTTACATGCCTGAATGTCCAGTCCAACTTCTAGGACGAGATTTGTTATCGAAGTTACAAGCACAGATAACATTTCTGCCTAACGGAACGATATCCTTGAAGTTTAATGGACTCTCAGGTATAATGTCAATATCAATACCGAAAGAAGAAGAGTGGTGACTTTATACAGTGTTGACCAGCCAAAACCCTAGGAGTGATGAATCCTTGTTTAACCTCTTAAGGACCAAACTTCTGGAATAAAAGGGAATCATGACATGTCACACATGTCATGTGTCCTTAAGGGGTTAATATACCAGGAGTGTGGGCAGAGAGTAACCCACCAGGACTTGCTCGCAATATCCCACCTATACGGATTGAACTAAAACTTGGGGTTTATCCAGTGAGCCTAAGACAATACCATATTCCCCAAAAGGCAAAGAAGAACATACATTTATTTGGATAAGTTCATAAGTTCTTATTTGGATAAGTTCATAAGGTATGGTATCCTAAAATTCTGTACTTCCCCCTGGAACACCCCATTGTTGCCTGTTCAAAAGCCTGGGACAGATGAGTATTGCCCTGTGCAGGACTTAAGAGCAGTCAATGATGCGGTAGTAAGTATACATCCAGTTGTGCCCAATCCATATAACCTGCTTGCCTTTATTCCGGGCGGGGCTACTTACTTTACAGTTTTGGACCTTAAAGATGCCTTCTTTTGCCTACGAATTGCTACAGAAAGCCAGTGTATCTTTGCATTCCAATGGGAAAATGCTGTAACAGGCTCGAAACGCCAGATGACTTGGACAAGATTGCCCCAAGGGTTTAAAAATTCACCTACCCTATTTGGATCAGCATTAAGTCAGGACTTACTAGACTTTAAGTCCATCCCAGGAGAATGTGTACTACTACAATACATAGATGATTTGTTGATAGCGGCAGTTACAAAAGAGATATGCCAGCAAGCAACATATGATTTACTGCACATTCTTTGGAAAGCAGTTTACAAGGTGTCCAGGAAGAAAGCTCAGTTGTGTCAGCCAACTGTCAAGTATCTGGGATTCCATATCTCTGAAGGTCAAAGGATAATGGGGCCTGAGAGAAAAGAAGCTGTATGCCAAATACCAACACCCAAGAATAGAAGACAAGTGCGAGAGTTCTTGGGGGCAGCAGGCTTCTGCAGGATATGGATTCCCAGTTATGCGATATTGGAGAAACCCCTTTATGCAGCTATAAAAGGCACAGAACACGATCCCTTCCTGTGGACCATCGAACAGCAGAAGGCATTTGAGAATGTTAAGAAGGCATTGATGAGTGCCCCAGCATTAGGTCTACCTGATCATACACGTCCATTCTACTTATATGTACACGAGCAAAGAAGGATGGCTGTGGGAGTACTGACACCGTACTTGGGATCATGGCAACGACCTGTTGCATATATGTCTAAACAACTGGATGCAGTGGCCAGTGGTCTTCCACCTTGTCTAAGAGCTGTAGCTGCCGCCGCCCTGCTGGTAGCCGAAGCTGACAAGCTCACTCTGGGTCAGGAACTCTACGTGCGAGTCCCGCACGCAATACAGATGTTGCTAGACTATAAAGGCAATAATTGGTTTAGCAATAGCCGTATGACTAAGTATCAAGCCATGTTATGTGAGAACCCGAGAGTGCATCTTGAAACTGTCAATACCTTGAACCCAGCTAACCTTTTGCCACAACCTACTGAGAGTCAATATGATTGCCTGGAGGTGATGGATGAAGTGTTCTCAAGCAGACCGGACCTTCGTGATTTTCCCATCCAGAACCTCGATGTCCAGAACTATACGGACGTCAGTAGTTACGTGAAAGAAGGGATTCGCTACGCAGGATACGCAGTGACAACCATAGACAAGGTGATAGAAGCTCGGCCATTGTCAAAAGGAACATCGGCACAGAAGGCAGAATTAATCGCACTCACACGAGCGTTACAATTGGCTGAAGGATTGAGGGTAAACATCTATACGGACTCAAAGTATGCGTTTTTAACCACTCATGCCCATGGAGCCTTGTATAAAGAAAGAGGACTACTGAACTCAGAGGGTAAAGAAATCAAGTACGCAACTGAGATATTACAACTATTGGAAGCCGTATGGGAGCCGAAGGAAGTTGGTATCATACATTGTCGAGCGCATCTGAAAGGTGATGGTGATGTGGTGAAAGGAAATCGGATGGCAGATAATGCAGCCAAGAGTGACGCTGAATCGGGACAACAGGAATATGTGGAGTGTATAGCTGCTCTCATACCGACCCCTTTGTCTCAGTGGACTCCAGTTTATACAGCTCAAGAAGAAGACTAAAGACTAAAGCTGGAAAATATTTGGAGAATAATTGGTATCAGTTAGAAGATGGAAGGATAGTTATTCCAGCATCGCTAGCTGTAGAAATTGTCCAGAACTATCACAATGGGACACATTCCGGGAGAGATAGTATGGAAGAATCTCTTAGGAAGCATTTCTACATACCAAGATTGTCCAACTTGACTCAAGCCATTGTACGAAGATGTGTGTTATGTGCCAAAAACAACGCAAAGCAAGGTCCAGTGAAACCACCGGGAGTCCAGTACATGGGAGGGCTCCCTATGTCCGATCTCCAAATAGACTACACGGTAATGCCTAAATCTGGCGGACATCGTTACCTACTAGTAGCTGTGTGCACCACTCGTACAGAGAAAGCAGGAGAAGTTGTGCGATTTCTGTTGCGGGAAATAATACCCCGATATGGACTACCATGCTCTATAGGATCTGATAATGGTCCAGCCTTTGTTCACCAGTGCCTACAACAACTGACTCATATGCTTGGTATTAAGTGGAAACTTCATACGGCATATAGGCCTCAGAGTTCTGGGAAAGTGGAAAGGATGAACAGAACTATTAAGAGCCAATTGGCAAAAATGTGTCAAGAAACCCAACTCAAGTTGAATGTTCTTTTGCCAATAGCTCTGTTGTGCATTCGTAGTACACCTACCAGAAGGATGGGTCTCTCACCTTTTTTGAAATTATGTATGGGCGTCCATCTCACGTACTTAGTAACTTAAGGGGGGATTTGAGTCAGTTGGGAGAAGGAATTACCCGGCAGCAGGTTGTAGAGTTGGGTAAGACTATGGAGGAGGTACAGAAATGGGTAAAAGATAGGTTACCTGTGAATATTTATCCACCTGTCCATTCTTATCATCCAGGAGACCAAGTTTGGATAAAGGAGTGGAACAGTGTACCGTTGGGGCCAAAGTGGAGGGGTCCTTATGTTGTTCTTTTGTCTACCCCAACAGCTATAAAGGTGGCCGAAGTGATTCCGTGGATTCATCACTCCAGGGTTAAACCAGCAGCAGCAGATTCTTGGCAGGCTACACCAGATCCTGAGAATCCCTGCAAGATCCGGTTGAAGAGAGTGACCCAGTTGGATTGAAAGTGATTTTTGAGAAGAGTTCTGTTACAAGGGAACATCAACAAAAATCTACAAGTAGGTGTTTTGATGGCCACAATAAAGCCTGACCACCTGCCTACGTTTCATAGCCAGAGTGTCTTGAAGGGATCTCTGTGAAGGAAAGTGAGGATCAGAAGGACTCCATTCCCTGCAGCCCTCACATCCTGGAAGCTGGAAGCTTCGCACGGTCGAAGAGTTAGGAAGAAGATGTCAGGAGTGATGTGTTTGATAATGTATTTGTGTGTTTTTAATTATTCAGGAAGGTAGAGGTACCGACACACCAGGCTGTGAGGTTTGCATTAAGACTACGAAAACCGGCAATCGCATTTCCCAGACCCTTATTGGCATTCCCAGTATGAGTGTAAAGGACATGTATCTAAGTGTAGATACTTAGGCATAGATTATAGTGTATGCCATTTAGAAGTAGGAGAACCTAAGTGTGTTAGCTCTGAGTATCAACCCCATACAATTTGGTTGACTATTCGGAATGGAGACTCACAGGGGACCCTGCTAAATAAGACCATACTAGAAACCGTACATTCTCCAGGTGTTTTGCTATTTGATGCATGTAAGGCGATATCAGGTGGTAGAAAACCGTGGAATGTATGTGGCGATCTTAAATGGGAAAGAATGTATGGGTCTAATGATAAGTATATTTGCCCCAGTAGTAAGTATAAATATATAGATCCAAAATGCCCAAATAAAGAATACAATTATTGTCCGTATTGGTCCTGTGTGGGGTGGGCAACCAGATATGATCGTCACTAAGTTGCCTACCAAGCCATATTGTAAGTCTAGGGAGTGTAACCCAGTCCATATACTTGTCAATGACCCAGAACTATTCATAGATAGGTTTGGGAACTTATTTGGGTTCCAGATATATGGAACAGGTTTGGATCCTGGGACAATATTATTTATAGGATTAGAGACCGATACTGTGGCAACCCAGACTCATCAGGTCTTTCATTCCTTCTATGAGGAGATGAGTGTGGAAAATAAGATCCCCCATAATGCGAAAAACTTATTTATAGATCTAGCCGAAAGCATTGCTGGTAGTCTTAATGTAACCAACTGCTATGTGTGTGGAGGTACTAATATGGGAGACCAATGGCCATGGGAAGCAAAGGAGGTAATGTATTCCGGTTCTGAGACAGTTGAACAGTTAATATCTTCTCAAACTGATTATCAAGTGAGTGTTAGAGGTAAATCTGAGTGGCGATTAAAGACCTCCATTATAGGTTATGTTTGTATAGCAAGGAAAGGAATAATGTTTAATACATTTGTAGGAGAATTGACTTGTCTAGGGCAAAAAGCTTATAATGATGATACAAAAGAAACAACTTGGTGGTCAGCTTCAAATGTCTCAGAACCACCTAATCCGTTTGCAATTTATACCAGTTTAAAGGATGTGTGGTTTGACCTATCTGCTACATCTAGTTGGAAAGCCCCAGCAAATTTGTACTGGATCTGTGGTAGGAAAGCCTATTCGGAGTTACCACAGGACTGGGAAGGGGCATGTGTATTAGGTATGCTCAAACCATCCTTCTTCTTGTTGCCAATTGAAACAGGAGAGACTTTGGGAGTTAAAGTGTATGATGTAAATCATAGAAAGAAAAGGGGACCCCTACAGATAGGTACCTGGGAAGATAATGAGTGGCCTCCCCAGCGTATTATAGATTATTATGGGCCAGCTACGTGGGCAGAGGATGGTACTTATGGATACAGAACCCCAATATACATGCTTAACCGTATCATAAGATTACAGGCAGTGGTTGAGATAATTACCAATGAAACATCACAAGCGCTTAATCTCCTAGTAAAGCATAACACTAGGATGAGGACAGCCGTCTACCAGAATAGATTAGCCTTGGATTACCTATTGGCAGTAGAGGGAGGTGTATGTGGGAAGTTTAATCTAAGCAATTGTTGTCTTCAAATAGATGATGAAGGGCAAGCAATAGCTGAGCTTACTAGCCATATGGTTAAACTAGCACATGTGCCTACTCAAGTATGGAAAGGGTATAATCTGAGTAGTTGGTTTGGTAATTGGTACGAGCAGTTTGGAGGACTCAGGGCACTGGTAGGTGGAGTCATGCTAATCTTGATGCTGTGCCTCCTCCTGCCGTGTCTGATTCCTTTGGTAGTTAGGTCTGTGCAGAGCATTATAGAGAATATAGCAGAGAGAAAGGCCGCTGCACAGAAAATGGTTGTTTGCAGGTACGAGGCTTTAAATCAAGGAGAACACGTACAGGAAGAGGAATGCTGAGGGGTTCGTATCTCTAGAGAGTCGCAAAGTCTAGTCTGGTTTATGGCAACTTGAGGTGTAAGCAAACCCTGATTAAGTGATGCATCTGGGATTATGAAATATCAGAAGCATGAAAGGGGGGAATGTGGTGGAATCTCGGTAAAAATAAATTTAGTAGGCCGAGATTGCCACGTGGTATGTGCACGTGCATATGCTGATGTATCGGTTGGTTGGTTGCACGTGGCAACGATACAATCAGTAGTGTAAGGAGCATGTGCAGGAATACAGGATATACGAGTATTCCCCTCCTCCATTGTGCTGGGCAAGCCAAGTGGTCAAACAGGAAAGTTAGTCTTTACTCTGTTGATTGGGTTAGAGTACATGTAGGTGGAACTGATTATAGGAGGAGCTATATGTCTATAAGGGACCTACACTGTACGATCAGGACTCAGATTTTTGCTGTTTTTGGTGACATTAGTCCCGCTGAGTCCCGGTCAGTGAATCGAATAAAGATCTCTTCCTTCCTGAAGAAACCTGTGTCCATCTCTCTGTGCTTGGCTTCCGTCAGTTTCTCTGGTATCAATAGGTCTTTTGTGTACATAGAAAAAGTCTTAGATCTTTGAGTTCAGTTCATAAAAAATAGGGGCAAAAACCAAAAGTGTTGCGTTTATAATTTTTTTTCAGTGTATGTGTTAGTTTTGCTTGTGCCCCATTTTGATAACTAGTAAATAAGTACTCTATTCTCAGGCTCACTGCTTTTTTGATTTGAATTGTTTTAGTGAGTTTTGCTTTATATCTAATTTTCAGTGAATATTTGACAGAATTTAAAGGGACACTAGAGGTGCCCAGACTATCTCATTGAAGTTGTCTTTGTACAGTGCCACTGTACCCCTTAGCCCTGCCTCTAGTGGCTGTCTACCAGTCAGCTACTTTAGGCGCTTCATCCAGTTTCACAGAGTTTGTCTCTGTGAAATGATTTTGGATGTCCTCACACGTTGCATGAGGACATCCAGCATTCCGTAAGTCCTAAGAGGAAATCATTGATTCAATGTTTTCCTGTGGGGAATGCCTAAGGCACCTATTTGGCACATTTTATAGAGACGCTATAAGCATCCAGACCACTTTATCTCATTGCCACTAAAGGTGCTTCCTGCAGTTTCAATGAGTTTAACTCCGTGAAATGAAGTTAGACTCCCTCATGCTTTTCATACCCTGGAAGGCAAATAGTGCAATATGCACTGCGTAAAACTGTCACACCTACACACCAGCCGACACACACTAATGTGTCGCTACACACAGTTTGGAGAGCACTGGGGTAGACCATGGCAGCTGCACCTGCACTACTAGACATCCCGGTATGAGGGAGGCATTAATAAAGCCGCCGAATGCGGAGAAACGTGTCTGGAGGAGTCTGCATCTTATCACTATCAGCCATCATCTATCATTTTTGTTCCAGTAAAGACCATTGTTTGAAACTTCTGCAGCACCAATATTCAGCTGTTTCGGGACGCCGAATATTTTCAAATAAGGTCTGGACTTTTTCATGGCTTAATCTGTGACTTTTAAAAGACCAATTATACATACATGTGGAAAAAAAAAATTCTTTCTATATTTTCTATACTTTTAAATATCGTTAGAATAAAATTGATTTTTAACTGTCAATCTTCAGTCTGATAAATGAAAAGTACATGGTATATTGATACCCCCTTTTTTCTATCTTTTACATATATATGGATCTATGTGATGGAGTGGACAGTTTAACACATTTCTTTGGAACACCAGTACTGGACTTTTATTCATTTTCTCCCATTATTGTATTGAATTGATGTTTTTCTGTATTTTCTGGGATATATGCTACTTGCTAAATAGAATTATTTAGAAGAGAAGGGCTTTTAGTAGTTATTTTGGGTTCTATTTGACTCTCAGATATGAAGTGCACGCCCCAAATTTACGTTTTAGCACACAAAAAATTTGAATTGGTCAAACTGCGATGTAACCACAGTATTTGACGGTTCTAATTGCCTCTCCTTTCCTAATCTGTCCCTCACAGCTGCAGCATCCTCTCCCTACACTAATAAGAGCTCATGTGACTCCAGCTTATATAGAGGCTGTGTCACATGCTGCACTGGCCAATCACAGCCATGCCATTAGTAGGCGTGGCTGTGATGGCTTCTAAGGGCACACAAGTCAAACGCTTGTTGATTGGCTGCCCTGCAGCTTTTCAAAACGTGCCATTAAATCCCCGAAAACCGAACTCGAACCCGAACTGTTACTGAAATGTCCGGGTTCGGGATCAAAAATCGCAATGTTCAGTACGAACCCGAACTTTACAGTTCGGGTTCGCTCATCTCTACTCGGGATGATGGGATTACGAGAATTGTGTAAAGTGATTGGGATGATGGGATTGTACGGATGATGGGGCTGGTGGTGTTATGGGGATTGAGGTATTCTAATTATATAATTGAGTCTGGTGGTTATGAGGAATTATGAGGGTGCAGATTGCTATACGGGATGATTAGAACATTATTGTCATTGAGGTGAGGTGACTGGGGATGACAAGGAGATTATGGTGAGAGAAGTGAGGTGGATATTGGGCTGGGGGATGAGGGGATTATGGGAAGTAGGGCGAGATGATTAAGGGATGATGATAATGTGATTAGGGATATGGTAATCTGATGGGTCCTCTCTGTGGGCACGTGGCCATAGGTCGCCGGGGAAAATTAGTGAATGGAGGTACACAGGATCAAGCCTGGAGTTCACACATTCACCTTGCTGAGGTACCAGCCACCAGCAACAGCACTTTCTGTGCTGACACCATGGAAGCTCCTGCTAGAGGTTCGAATTGTGATTTAGGCAGAGCCTGTAAGACCAGAGGTAGTTCACATGTGAGCTTCAACAGTGGAGGCTTAAATTTAATTGCTGCTTGCATGAAGCAAAGCACCAGGGGTTCCAATGCTCAATGGGTACCCATCCATGTGGAAAGTGCCGATCTGTGTTCCTCTAGAGTTTTATAACTCAGACCAAATGCATGCCAAGTTTGTAATCTGTAAAGTATTTATAGGACTGTAAGATGATCTTAATGACCGTATCAGGTATGCCTATACTTTTAAAGACACCCGCCTCAACACCAGAACTTTAGGATATTGGTGTCTCAAGGGACATTGCAATAATAGGTCTGCACGTACTGGAATTTCCTTTGGAGGTTCCAGATTGATCTTACTCATCATAGGGATTTAGAGTCTTCGTGGCCTTCCACGGTCTCCTTTGAATTTCCTATAGGAACGTTGAAGACAGGAAAAATATGTACATCAGACTGGAATTCCAAATTTGAGTCAGAGTATCCTGACCTTCAGCATTCTGGTCCTAAAAACTAGAAAAATGCTTCTGGACCTGGTAGTTCCGAGAATTGGCCATCAGATCTACATTGGGTATCAGTCAAATCTGAGTCAACCCTAAGGATACGTCGGAACAAATTTGTCATTCCACCTTGACCACTGTTACTCGGCTCAGGTAATCAGGCATTGCATTCTGCGCCCCTGGTTGTTCTCCTGTGCCCTGCTCATCATGGGCTGTAATTCCCTTATCAATAAGTGTCTGTGAGACCCACCTTGATGATCCATATGGGATACATTTGCATCGATATTTGAGCAAATTCAGACCCACTTGTTCTTCAGCAACCTTCCAAATTGAAGAAGAGCCCTGAAAATGACTCATAATTCCATAACATTTGAAGGAAATATTGTTCCTTCCCTCATCCACAGACCTTGTGTAACATGGTCCAGACAATGTGTATCCAATCCTTGAAAACTGGAATCCGAGCTTATAATTGCCCAATGAAGTTCTGTTCATAGGAAACCCAGAGACATATTCTCTCTTTCAGCTACCAGGTAAGATATAACTCCACTGATGACATCGTCAGTTGCTAGCTCCAATTCATCTTTCTCTTGTTGAACTGAGATAGGAAGGACCTTTGAGGAATCATGAGATGCCATTGAGCCCATCTGACAATTCTGATGGTGGAAGCCAGGATTACTAGTAGTTGCATCTACTTTCTTGCTGTTACCAAGCTTGAATGAAGAAACTGGAAGAGAAAACTTCCACCATCTGTGGAACTATTCCTGAGGAAGGGGAAAGCAGAGTATAGAATACTCCACCCCAAAAAGTCATCCTCAGAGCTGACATGAGACTGCTCTTGTTGGTATTCATCAACAAGCGGCCAAACTTCAGGCATTCTGAAAGAACTATATCCCTCTGTGCGCCTGCCTTCTGTGGGTCTGAGGCTACCAGTAGTAGATCATTCAGATAATGGAACCAGGTGGTGTTCTGGACTTTCAATATCACTATAGGCACACATAAGGTTCTTGGGGCTGCAGTGAGGCCAAATGGTAGGGCACTAAATTATTATCTTTAGAGATAATGCTGAAGATATAGGACTATTGGAAAGATAGTAAGCATCATTGAGATGTATAGAGATAAAGAAATTGTCCTTCCAAATTGCTGGGGATATGGATCTGATTGACACCATCGTGAAGGCTCTGTCATTCAGCCTATTGTTGCCCCTTCTTAGGTCCAGTATAGGCTTACATGTGCCTTTACTTTTAGCATCAGAAAAGAGGCAAACATTGTCCAAGGAACCGCACTTGACCTAAGAAATCACATCTTTGTCCAGAAGGTTTCATACATATTCCTTCAGTGCTATACCCTTGATTGATCTGTCTGAATTCTCTTGTTGGTATAGAGACTCTCATGTCTGAAGCTTCAGTGCTATACCTTCTTTATAGCTCTATTAGAACCTTGAAAGGCAGGTTACCAACTACCAAGAGTTACCTCTGGAGTATACCCTGCAGAGTCAGTAATCCCATGTATCTGAGAAATGCTGGTCACTGGAGGTTCTCCTGTCTAACCCTGAGGAGCCGGATTCTTGGATATTCAGTCCTGAGGTACAAATACCTTGCAGCCCTCAGCTCCTTTTTTTTTTTAATGGATTCATCAAAAGCTTTCCCAAACAGCAGCTCCTCTTCAAATAGAATGGCGTAGAGGGCAGACTTCGAGGATGAGTCATCATCCCAGAAGCAGAACCATAATGCTTTCCTAGCTGCTATAGATAAAGCCATTTGTTTGAGAGAATATCCTAGTTACATCTAGGGAAGCTTCTGTGAAGAAGGCACTTGTAACCTGAAGACTCTTGACTGCATCTTCAATCTTGGCTCTTAATATCTCTCTCCACAGTAGTATTTAGATCTTTTATCACACTTTACATGGTTCGAGAAACAGCAGTGAAAAATACAGCTGGATGACAACCTGCATCGGCACGCGTATAAATTTGGACATTGATCCATAGGCTTGCGTAAAAAAAAGCCTAGTTGTCAAGCAGTAGCATCGTCCCACAGGCTACCCTGGAAATTGGAGTATCCACCATAGGTGGTGTAGTCCAGGGGGTGGAAGTAAGTTTGGCCTCTTTTTTCTTACCTCTAAGGCCTTCTAAATACCTTGGAACTTCTTTGTAAGTCATGCCCACCTGTCATGTGGCAGCGCCGGTATAGGTGATGCTGAAGCGGCTACCTTATGGAGACAGTCAAAGCATAACTGTTTTCCTTCCACTGCTTTCCCATCAGAACCAAAACATGGTGTAGATTCAGAAAATACCTTGCAACTTCCTTTGTAAGCTATGGCAACATGTCCTGTGGCTATGCAGCTATAGGTGAAGCTGAAGAGATTACCTTCTGAAGATAGGCAATGCATAACGGGTTCCCTACCACTGCATTTCCATCACAATCAGAATGGTGTAGATACAGACATAAAATAAACAAAAGTGTATATATATATATATATATATATATATATAACATGTGGCAAAGTATAAAAGTACAAAAGGGCTCTGTCAAATTCTAACCAAGAAAACAGTCAAAAAGATTTAAAGCTGGCTGAAAAGAGCACTTACCCATGTCTGGAGAACCTGCAAATACTTTCCAAATATGTTTGGGATGTTTACAGCAATTTTCCCTCCATTTTAGTTACTTTCTGGCAATTTCCCTAATCCAAGATGGCTGCCGCAATCTGTATTCCCATAATGTAAGTCATCAGTATTGGGCCTTTAACCCCTTAAGGACCAAACTTCTGGACATGTCACACATGTCATGTGTCCTTAAGGGGTTAAGGCACAAACTGCACATGCGCGGGCATCTTCCAAGTGCATTTGCTGTCTAGAGACTGGGGAGAGAGCTCGGTCTGCAGTATACATGGCCCCTGAACCAGTGGTGGATCCAGAGCCTGATCTCGGGAGGGGCACTTGTAGATTATTTAAAGAAATAATGCAGGCACAATAACCACTACAGCTCAGTCTAGTAGTTATGGTGCCAGTAGTGCCAGGATCCCATCCCAGAGTAAGTAGTTAAACAGTTTATGAACAGTTTGACAACTTACCTGGGGTCTGCTGGGATATAGGGCATAGGAGCGGTGGTATGTGTGAAAGGTGCAGTGTGTGTGTGTGTGTGTGTGTGTGCGGGGTGAAGTGTGTGTGTGAGTGCGTGAGGGCAGCAGTGTATGTCAGGGTTGCAGTGTATGTGTGGGGCAGTGTGTGTGTGAGGGGGCAGTGTGTGAGAGTTGCAGTGTATGTGTGTTTTGGGGCAGTGTGTGTATGGGGGCACTGTATGTGTGTTTGGGGCAGTGTGTGTATGGGGGCACTGTATGTGTGTGTGGGGCAGTGTGTGTATGGGGGCCCACTGTATGTGTGTTTGAGACAGTGTGTGTATGGGGGGGCACTGTATGTGTGTGTGTATGGGGGCAATGTGTGTATGGGGGCAATGTGTGTGTATGGGGAGCACTGTGTGTGTGGGAGGGCAGTGTTTGTGGGACAGTGTGCGTATGGGAGGGCAGTGTGTGTGTGTGGGGCAGTGTGTGTATAGGAGGGCAGTGTTTGTGGGGCTGTGTGTGTGGGGCAGTGTGTGTATGGGAGAGCAGTGTTTGTGGGGAGGTGTGTGTGTATGGGAGGGCCGTGTTTGTGGGGCAGTGTGTGTGTGGGGCAGTGTGTATGGGAGGGCAGTGTTTGTGGGGCAGTGTGTGTATGGGAGGGCAGTGTGTGTGTGGGGGGCAGTGTGTGTAAGGGAGGGCAGTGTTTTTTAATAATGTTTTCTTTTTTATTTAAATACATTTATGTCATTCTTACCTTTACCTTTATGGTGGGGAATCCCTGGTGGTTCCAGTGGTTAGAGTGAACTCTTGCGAGATCCGGAGCGTTGCCATGGTAACCGCGGCAATGCTCCGCTCGCGAGAGTAGGACCCGGAGGAGCTGCAGGCTGAGTTTCCGGGTCCTCTCTCCACTGGCGGATCAGGCTCTCTCCCTCCCTGCCTGCCTGGTGCCCACACGGTGCCTGCGGACCGTGATCTCCATCCCTGGTCCGCAGCCACATTGCAGGGCTGGCACTTGGACAATGCCAGCCCTGCATTAGCAGGGGAGAATCTGGGGGGGGAGGGGGGCAATTGCCCCGTTGCCCCCCCTGGATCCGCCAGTGCCTTGAACACCCAGGGATCTGGGAATTAATCTCTGGGACCGAGGGGAAGCATTAGAAATAAAGTCAAAAGTGCCTGTAAGGTGATTCAAAGGCAACAAGCTTAAAAAGTCTCAAAGAATAAAAGGCCGACATAATACATCACAGTTTAAATGCATCACAGTATAAAAGGCATTACAGCATAAAGCACAGCTGCAAAATGCACCACTATTTAAAGTCATCACAGTTTAACCCCTTCAGGACCGAGGACAGTTCAGGACTGTCATCGGCATTTTAGCATTGCCGACCGCTGACGGTCCTGAACCGTCCTAACGGTCTAATGTACTTACCCAATCGCCGTCGTTCCCCCGGTGGCGATCGACGGTGCTCCCGGTGTGGGGAGACTGCCTGCAGCCCAGACAGTCTCCCCATGGTGGATTAGGACCGGGGCCATGTCATCACTCAATAGAGCGATCACATGGTCACAATAGGTGTCCATGTGTCTGCCTGCAGGGGGACTGTCTGTGCTGACAGTCTCCCTGCTAGTGTAAAAATAAAATAAAAAATAACTGTTAATGTTAATAAATAAATAAAAATTATATATGTGTGTATATGTATATATATATATATATATAGTCAACAGGGTCGCAAGAAGCGTGTGGAGAAACCAAGGCGCAAAATAACTGCCCATGAACTGAGAAAAGTCAAGCGTGCAGCTGCCAAGATGCCACTTGCCACCAGTTTGGCCATATTTCAGAGCTGCAACATCACTGGAGTGCCCAAAAGCACAAGGTGTGCAATACTCAGAGACATGGCCAAGGTAAGAAAGGCTGAAAGACGACCACCACTGAACAAGACACACAAGCTGAAACGTCAAGACTGGGCCAAGAAATATCTCAAGACTGATTTTTCTAAGGTTTTATGGACTGATGAAATGAGAGTGAGTCTTGATGGGCCAGATGGATGGGCCCGTGGCTGGATTGGTAAAGGGCAGAGAGCTCCAGTCCGACTCAGACGTCAGCAAGGTGGAGGTGGAGTACTGGTTTGGGCTGGTATCATCAAAGATGAGTTTGTGGGGCCTTTTCGGGTTGAGTATGGAGTCAAGCTCAACTCCCAGTCCTACTGCCAGTTTCTGGAAGACACCTTCTTCAAGCAGTGGTACAGGAAGAAGTCTGCATCCTTCAAGAAAAACATGATTTTCATGCAGGACAATGCTCCATCACACGCGTCCAAGTACTCCACAGCGTGGCTGGCAAGAAAGGGTATAAAAGAAGAAAATCTAATGACATGGCCTCCTTGTTCACCTGATCTGAACCCCATTGAGAACCTGTGGTCCATCATCAAATGTGAGATTTACAAGGAGGGAAAACAGTACACCTCTCTGAACAGTGTCTGGGAGGCTGTGGTTGCTGCTGCACGCAATGTTGATGGTGAACAGATCAAAACACTGACAGAATCCATGGATGGCAGGCTTTTGAGTGTCCTTGCAAAGAAAGGTGGCTATATTGGTCACTGATTTGTTTTTGTTATGTTTTTGAATGTCAGAAATGTATATTTGTGAATGTTAATATGTTATATTGGTTTCACTGGTAAAAATAAATAATTGAAATGGGTATATATTTGTTTTTTGTTAAGTTGCCTAATAATTATGCACAGTAATAGTCACCTGCACACACAGATATCCCCCTAAAATAGCTATAACTAAAAACAAACTAAAAACTACTTCCAAAAATATTCAGCTTTGATATTAATGAGTTTTTTGGGTTCATTGAGAACATGGTGGTTGTTCAATAATAAAATTAATCCTCAAAAATACAACTTGCCTAATAATTCTGCACTTCCTGTATACTAACTATATGTATTGTGTGTGTATATATATATTATTATAAAATACAAATAATAAGTAATTTAAATTAAATAAAAACATGTAAATATAATAATAAAAACGTAAAAAAATTATATATCTATATGAAATGTTATTCTAACTGTATTTTGATATTAATATATATATATTTATATCAAAATACACTTAGAATTAAATTGTATATGTAGTCTCTGCTACCTGGGAGTTGTGGTACATAACTGCAGTAGTGCCTCCACTCAGCAGAGCATCCAGGGTATTGATGCGTGGTCCCACTGAGAACATATTTAGGTGAGCAATAAAAACTGACACAGAGCTAACGTAAATATAACTTTGTATTGCACAGCAAAACACCATGCACGTATATAACAATTAAATGCAGGAAAATAGTTAAGAATGCAACAAACAATGGATATACCCACAGCCAATACTGCAACCCACCCTATGCTTTACCCTAGTGGCAGTCAGGTACCATTACGTGATGCATATTGTTGGGGCCCATAACAACCGTACTCCACAATGTGGAATGGGTTTTAAGAAACCTTCCACAGGTCAGTAAAACTGGAGATCAAGGTATTTTAATAGTGTAAGCAGTTTCAGGGTGCCCTGTTGTGAAACAGGGCAAGTGGTTCTTCTCAGTAGACTTCTCAGTCTACAAGCAGATCAGTTCATGACATTTGCACAGACGTTATTCGGCATGTGCTATAACCTTATACTAAAATAAGACACGGACACAGTTAATTCTGTTGAAGTACAAAGTCCACAGCTTTATTAATTAAATTATAATAAATTAACATAATTTAGGGTCATTGTCCAACTATACATTAAGTTACTATACCCCCCACACAGTACCTCTGACAATGACTCTACCAATTGAACAATAAATAACCAAATAACAATTCACTTGAAACACGGCCTACCAAAGAGGCCCCACATCATACTGTTAACTGTAGGGGTGTACCTCAGACACCCCTATACCCCCAGGTTCGTCGCCACCGAAGAGCTAGAACCAACCAGTCCTTAATTCCATCAGGCCTACACCTTGGCCTGTCCAGTTCAAACTCCACACAATATTCCAATTTTCACTACGCCCTGTTCCGCCGCTGTGACTAAACGGAACTGCTAAAACTAGGGAGGGTGGGTGGGACAATTTACAGGTAAGAGAGGCTCTGGTTAAAATGGCCCCTACTCTAACATGGCTGCTCTTTATACTCCCTATCTCCACCCCCAAGCTCCATTACCCTAACCCAACCCCCAAACACTAGCACCTGCCCACTCCCTGGCTCTGTCAAGGCCCACTCCCCCACTGCGTTGTTCCATGGGCTTCAGGAAGAGTGCCTGCTCTTTTGACTCCAGATAAGAATTCCTCCCTTTTTCACAGCAATCTCTGCTACAACTGTTCTGCATCTTGAGCTGGTTATTGCTGTCTGCTAGAATGTTGTTTCAGGATGTTCCAGCACTCCTCTAAGCATTGAATTAAACTGGTCTAAATCCGGGGCCTCTCTCTCTGCTTAGCAAGGGTCTTTCACTGCTTGCATCAGCTCTGCCCATGTCCCAAAGCTTGCCATATGCCGGCCATCTGCACTAAAACTGCAGGTTAATCAATGACAGCAGAAATGACTGATTTCCCAGTTAGACAATGACACTGCAGAAACAACTGTGATCCCAGAGGGGACGGGACACACACACCTTATCAATATATTACGTTACATGATAGTATGAAAAACACTAGCATTATTACATGATAGAATAAGCCTAGTTTATAAAGATATTTAGAGTTAAACTTATTGATATGTAACATGCAATAGATTTCATTTTTTCAAAACATTTAGTAGTTACAGCAGCATATCCCGTCAAACCTCCTATTGACATATACATGAATGCGTAAAATATTACATTCTAGGATAAAATACGATATAATTATTATGAACAATTGTAATATTACATAATAGTATAAACAGAGCTTGTAACTATACTTATACTGAAACCTATAGATTTATAACGTGTAATTTATAACGTGTATCTGTATGTGTGTCACTGATTGTATCTGTATGAGTGTCATTCTGTGTATCTATACTGTTGTCATTAAGTATTTGTGTATCTGCATGTGTATCCGTGTATGTATCTGTATGTGTTATATGGTGTGTATCTATATGTATGACAGTTTGTGTTTGTCTGTTTATCTGCATGTGTGTCTGTGTAACTGTCAACCCACCACACACACTGTCGCCCCCTTCACCCTGCCACACTCATAATAACACCCCCAATCCTGTCACTCACCCATACCATACTCACCTCTCATTACTCTGCAGTATTCGCCTATCACACTCACCTTCTCTAGCACTGTCACAATAATTTTCTATCTCTTTCACCCTATCACATGAACCCCTCAAATTCTGTCATACTCATCCCCCCAACCATGCCACACTCACCCTGTGGAGTGAACGAAACACATGGAGCGTCTGGGGGGCGTGGATGTGACACATGGAGGGGCTGGGGGAATGGGGAGAAGTATGGGGGGGCTCCAGGGCAATTTCTGCACCGGGGCCCTGTGGTTTCTAGTAACACCTCTGACTACATTAATATGTAGTGGTCTAGGTGCTTATTGTCCATTGAAGAACAGCAGTACATCTTTACATTATGTGCAAGGTTGTGAGCATTAATAAGTTGACTAGATTAATTGTGGGTTAACTAAATTCAAAAATTGGAGGTGAAGGGGATCTCTGTCAGCTGATATGATCTGAAGAGTTTTATGGGTTAGAAATTAGCATGGGTTCACCAGACGTGCCCAATAAACCAGTAAGGCTAAATTTTGTGGAGCAAGTGGACTTATATATGCCCACTCATTTCATCTCTACTAATCATTCCTCCCTAGCTACCTTATTCATTGCCAATTATTTCCACAGCCCATGCCCTGATGGGGCTGCTTAGTCCTACCAAAATAATAACATACCTGTCACCAATCCTGAATCTTGTGGGACTATCTAGAAATAACTTCCACCCCAAGTGCAGCAGGAGCATGTTTAAACAAGCTTTGAGGCTGCACTAGACAACGTGAAAAAAAATCAAATTTGAACACAAATAAACAATTTGACTACTTTGGAACAGGAGGGTGCCCATTGGCACACCGCCTCCACAAAGAGAGAGGGAGATGACGCTCAGATATGAAGTGCACCCCACTAATGTACTATTTGGCAGATTAGCACCCAGAAAATAAAAATGTTTACAACTGCGCTGTAAGCGCACTATTTAACACTTCAATTTGACTCTCAGATATGAAGAGCACGCCCAAAATGTACTATTTAGCAGATTAGCACCCAGAAAATAAAAATGTTTACAACTGCGCTGTAACTGCACTATTTGATGCTTCTATTTGACTCAGATATGAAGAGCACGCCCCAAAATGTACTATTTAGCAGATTAGCAGCAAAACAATTAGAATGTTTACAACTGCGCTGTAAGCGCACTATTTGACGCTTCTCTTTGACTCTCAGATATGAAGTGCACCGCAGGCTGCAAATGTACTATTCAGCAGACAAAAAATTTGAATGTTTAAAAATGCTATGTCACAGCACTATTTGACGCTTCTATTTGACTCTCAGATATGAAGAGCACGCCCAAAATTTACTTTTTAGCAGTTTAGCACCAAAACAATTAGAATTTTTACAACAGCGCTGTAAGCGCACTATTTGAAGCTTCTATTTGACTCTCAGATATGAAGAGCAGGCCCCAAAATTTACTTTTTAGCAGTTTAGCACCAAAACAATTAGAATTTTTATAACAGCGCTGTAAGCGCACTATTTGACTCTCAGATATGAAGTGCACCGCAGGCTGCAAATGTACTATTTAGCAGCCAAAAATTTGAATGTTTAAAAATGCTATGTCACAGCACTATTTGACGCTTCTATTTGACTCTCAGATATGAAGAGCACGCCCAAAATTTACTATTTAGCAGTTTAGCACCAAAACAATTAGAATGTTTACAACAGCGCTGTAAGCGCACTATTTGACGCTTCAATTTGACTCTCATATGAAGAGCAGGCCCCAAAATGTACTATTTAGCAGTTTAGCAGCAAAACAATTAGAATGTTTACAACTGCGCTGTAAGCGCACTATTTGACACTTCTATTTGACTCTCAGATATGAAGTGCACCGGAGGCTGCAAATGTACTATTCAGCAGCCCAAAAATGTGAATGTTTAAAAATGCTATGTCACAGCACTATTTGACACTTCTATTTGACCCTCAGATATGAAGAGCAGGCCCTAAAATGTACTATTCAGCAGATTAGCAGCAAAACAATTAGAATTTTTACAACTGCGCTGTAAGCGCACTATTTGAAGCTTCTATTTGACTCTCAGATATAAGGAGCACGCCCCAAAATTTGCTATTTATCAGTTTAGCACCAAAACAATTAGAATTTTTACAACTGCGCTGTAACCGCAGTATTTGATGCTTCTATTTGACTCTCGGATATAAAGTGCACCCCACTAATGTACTATTTAGCACCAAAAAAAATTTACTTTTTAAAACTCTGATGTAACCGCAGTATTTGATGCTTCTATTTGACTCTCAGATATGAAGTGCACCCCACTAATGTACTAGTTTGCAGAAATCTTTCCTAATCTGTCCCTGAAAGCGGCAGCATCCTGTCCCTACACTAATAAGACCTCATGTGCGTGCGGCGCTACGCGACTCCAGCTTATATATAGAGGCTGGGTCACATGCTGCACTGGCCAATTACAGCCATGCCATTAGTAGGCATGGCTGTGATGGCTTCTAAGGGCACACGAGTCAAACGCTTGTTGATTGGCTGCCCTGCAGCTTTTCAAAACGCGCCATTAAATCCCCGAACACCGAACTCCAACCCGAACATACAGTGATATGTCCATGTTCGGGTCCGGGGTCCAACAAAAAACGTAATGTTCGGTAGGAACCCGAACTTTACAGTCCGGGTTCGCTCAACTCTATTCCATAATCCTTCCAGAGGATGAATGTATTAAATAAAAAGAAAGAACTGAACTTATGTAATGTAAAGCATTTTCTAGAAAGGTCCCGAGACTTTTCAGGGATAGAATTGCATACAACATATAACTCTAAAATCTTATTTTTTTTTTTTTTAACCATTTACATACTTTAATGTGCCTCAGCTCTTTAGCAATTAATGTTTTTTTTCTCATGTCATCTTTTCTACCCTATTAACTGTAATATATTCCAAGAGAACCTCTTTGTTGAATTATGAGATGTCTTTGGCCTATTCTTCATCTGAATCTGTGTGAAATGGTTACTTCCAGATCAGGATTCATTCTTATGAATCAGACAATACTTTTGTTCACTGTCATACAAGTTTATATTAGATTTATATTTATTAGACCATGAAGAGGATGAGCTGAATAGTGCAATAAAAAATATACAAATACGATGCTATAAACCTTTGAAAAGAACAGAAAAAACATCAAAATGATCCGAGTGGGGGAAAATGAAAGAATATGAGAAAGCAATGTGCTTTTTGACATGTGTTCAAAATGTGATTCTAGTCCTTTGTGATTTCTTTTTTAATCAGTCAAACTTCAAAGTTCTCTGGAACAAAGTAGTAAAATGGAAATATCTCAGCCTCTTGTGGACTGAGATATGATCAGCCGGGCACAGACTTAAAGCCCCTCTCCTTTCTTGCATTACGAGGTTAAATCTATATTTTACTGCTTATTTACACAACTATGCTGATGGTAATTCCTGACTTCTCTAAGTATTTTATCTTAATTACTCTGATGATTTCTTCTGCACTTTGCATATTGATGGCTGATTTTCTTTCTTTCCCAGGCATTTTACATTTTAAGTCATTTCAATGTTTTACTCTGTTGAAATTACAAAATCACTTGAGGACGTAAACTCAATTAGTTTGAGTACACGTACTAATTCAAACCGACATTTGTAAAAGCACAGCAAGCTAATAAGTTAATTAAATAAAATTGATCATGTTTTCCAAAGAAAACACTTTTATTTGTGAAATTATTTCCATTTGTAGCAATAATAATTGCTTAAGGTATAGACTGATGTTCTAAGAGTTTTGCTTTATATTAAATCTTACTCATCTACTGAATATTATTAAGGGAACACTATAGTGTGATGTAATTCCAGTAAAATACAAGTTTAGCAGGCTAAGATTGCCACAAGGCATATGTATGTATATGTGTTTGTAGTATCAGTTAGTTAATTACACGTAGCTAAGATACTGTTATCACTGTACTGACCAGGTGCAGGAATGTAAGAACTGGAATTACGCGTCCCTCTCCTTTGTATCAGATGAGCCACGTGGTTAGACCGGATGGATGAGTTTAGACTCTATTTATTAAATAGGTTAAGGGTATGTGTGGGTGTAGTTAATTGTGGGAGGAGCTACAGTGCTATATAAGGAATGTACTCTATGTATTCAGTACTCAGACTTTGCTGTATTTTGGTGACGCTAGTCCCTCTGAGTCCCGATCGGTGATCCAATAAAGAATCTCTTCCTTCCTGAAGAAACCTGTGTCCATCTCTCTGTGCTTGGCTTCCGTCAGTTTCTCCGGTATCATTTGGTGCATTGGCCGGGAAGCTCATCGTTCAACGGTAGCTGAGAGGCAGAGGCGTGAGACGGTCTATCTTTACCCACGTTCTCTACGGCTGCACCCCTGAACTTCTGCGTGGACCTCCCTTCGTCTCGGCGCCACTGGTCTGTTGTCCAGGAGATCATCGGCCTCTACGTGAGAAGTGCTGGGGTGTCCCCGTCGATGAGTGTGAACTCAGGTTCAGGAACGAGGAGGTAAGACAACTGCTGTTTTAGACGGCAGGACCCACTAGGGGTATACCGATTGTGCGGTAGGCCCAAAGGGGTTTTGAATCTGTGTATCTGCCCCCTCTGTCGGAGGGAAGGAGCGAAGGCGCACCGCTCGATCGAACGCTCTTTAGTCAGACCGTTTGATTTGGTTAGTCAGGCGGGGTCCTGGTGTAAATAGCCCTAGCCGGACACCGGTGTCTTGTCTAGACTAGCGTTCTAGGGTGTATATTACGTTCGCTAGGTCGGAGGGACCGGGAGACTAAGCGGCGCCTGTGTAAATTCGGTTCGCTAGTTCTCATCCTATCTGGGCTAAGTGGGAAGGCGTGTAAATTTGGAACCCACTAGACTTTTGATAGTGCGACTAAGAGGCGCCTGTGTAAATTCGGTTCTCTAGCTCGCTATATATGTGGTGATTGGGCAGTGTGGCTAACCAAAACGGGTGTATATAGTTTTAGGTAGTCCATTCAAGGTACTGGCCAATAGTTTAGTTGGGAATTGTAAATGTGTTAACGATTGTTTTAGTAAAGTGTATATCTTGTTAGATAGCGCGAGCTCAGCCGTCTAGCGAGAGTGTTAATAGTGTGTTGCTGTATTATAGTGCACGGTACCATAACCCTGTATATTTACTGACATTATATAATAAGTACTAATCATTGTCGTCCATTGCATGTTTAACACCATAACCACTAATAATTGTATTGTGACCTTAACTTGTGCTTTGACCTATGCTAACCGTACTGTAACCGCTATTTGTAAAAGACGATGTTACTGGGGTGTGTTATAGACGGGTAATTCGTATATAGAGAATTATAGCGTGGGTGACTGTATAGTTACGCCAAAGGGCATAATATTGATTATATAGTGACTGGTGTAACAGCTGTGTGTGTACGGGAATTCCCTGAGTGTTTATTGTTATTGTGTACGTTTCACTTGGTAACCGTACCACGTGGTGCTGTTGCCAGAGGAAACGGGTGTGACTGTTGAATAGTACGCGTGTATAGTATTCGTTGTCGACGACGTTCCATTGTTAAGTATGGGTGCGTCGCAGTCAACGATTCCGGATCCCTTAGGATGTATGGTTAAGAATTTTAAAAAGGGATTCAAAGTTTGTGATTTTGGGGTAAAGATGTCTCCTGTACGTTTGGTCACTTTGTGTACTAGGGAGTGGCCTACTTTGGTTGCGGCATGGCCGCCACGTGGCAGTTTGGATCCAACTCTGGTACAGCGCTTACACGTGGCTGTATCGGGTAGGCCTGAACTTTACGGCCAGTTTCCTTATATTGACTGTTGGAGACAGGCCGTAAATGACTCGCCAAAATGGCTCCAGACATGCCACGAGGAGCAGTGTCGCCTCATGGTAGCTAGGACTTGCTCGTCCACTAGGACTGGTGTTAGGCCCATTTTGGACACGCCCCCTGAGTCCGAGATCCCTTTGCCGCCCCCTTACTTTCCGTTAAGAAGAAGTGACGCAAACGCAGGAAGTCCTGCACCCCTCCCCTCATTACCCTCATCCACTTCCGCTTCCTCCTCCAGTACAGGATCCACCCCCCCTCGTACTAAATCTCCCCTTCCGGAACCAGAATCCACCCCCATTAGAAACGAATATCCTGATTTGGCGCCACTTCAGACTTCCGGTCAAGCTTCATCTAGCTCGGCTCGAAGTGTTTTATTTACGACCTTTTCCCAAAACCGACCTCCCACATCCCCATACCCTATCTCTCCCCGACCGGAACCCATGACTGACGCCTCTCTACGTAGCCCCATCCAAACCCGACAGTTGACCGGTGCCCAACAATTAAAGCACTATCAGATGCCTCTTCGTCTGAATCCCGGGTCAGCTTATATCGATGCCGCAGGTCAAATGGCACACGCTGACCCAGTCTTCGTATATGTCCCATTTACCACAACCGATCTTTTAAACTGGAAGACCCATAATTCCTCGTATACTGAGAAACCACAAGCTATGACTGATCTGTTCACCTCAATAGTACAGACGCATAATCCGACATGGGCTGATTGCCAGCAGTTACTAATGACTTTATTTAACAATGAGGAAAGGACAAGAATAAATCAAGCAGCCATTAAAGCATTAGAGGATAGAGCCCGTGCTTTGAACCAAGCCAATCCAGCAGCATGGGCCGCGACACACTATCCCAACACCGATCCCGATTGGAACGTAAATGGTGCTGATATGGTTCAACTCAGAGCCTATAGAGACGCTATAATTGCTGGCATGAAAGCCGGAGGAAAGAAAGCCATTAACATGTCGAAGACAGTTGAGGTGATCCAGAAAAGCGATGAAGCGCCCAGTGTCTTTTATGACCGATTATTGGAGGCATACCGCTTGTATACCCCCTTTAATCCGGAAGACGCAGACAATTCCCGAATGGTTAACTCCGCCTTTGTCAGCCAAGCATACGGAGATATTAAGCGCAAGCTACAAAAGTTAGAAGGGTTTGCAGGTATGTCCATCACCCAACTAATGGAGGTAGCAAATAAGGTCTATATGAACAGGGATACAGAAAGTAAGAAAGAGGAAGAGCGCAAGATGCGTAAAAAGGCTGATATGCTAGCGGTAGCGATCGCAGGCGTAGATAAACGGGGCCCAGATAGAGGCAATAATAGATGGAGTAGGGAGCCTTTGAGTAGGGATCAATGCGCGTATTGCAAGGAAGAAGGGCATTGGAGGAACGAATGTCCGCAAAGAGAGCAGTACGAGAGAGACCAACCCAGGGCAGGCTACGGAAACTTTAGAGGTAGAGCGAGAGGTAGAGGAGGCCCCGGAGGGAGTAATGGTTATAGAGGGAGTAATGGGAACAGAGGAAGTGTTAGGGAAGACAGGTATATTCCAGCAGCGCAAAGGTCCCGCGATAGAGAAGGTAGGGACTTTGTAGGATTGGCTGACACTGTCATGGAGGACTATTGATACCGACCGGGCTCCATCCCCCTTGGTCGAGCGGAGCCTATGGTCGATGTATCAATAGGGGGGAAAAGGAGTGCGTTCATGATCGACACTGGTGCTGAACATTCAGTGGTGACTAATCTAGTTGCTCCTCCATCTGGAAGGACTATTACTGTGATAGGAGCAACTGGAAGAAGTGCTGAAAAACCGGTTCTTAAAAGTCGACTCTGTACATTGGGAGGCCACGTAGTAAAACACCAATTCCTTTATATGCCTGAATGTCCAGTCCAATTGCTGGGACGTGATATGCTACCAAAATTACAAGCGCAGATTACGTTCCTACCAAATGGAACAACATCCTTAAAGTTTAATGGACCTTCAGGTATTATGACTTTATCCGTACCAAAGGAAGAAGAGTGGCGACTTTATACAGTGTTGACTAGCCAAAACCCTAGGAGTGATGAGACATTGTTTAACATACCAGGAGTTTGGGCAGAGAACAACCCACCAGGACTGGCCCGCAATATTCCACCAATAAAAATTGAACTGAAACATGGGGTTTATCCAGTGAGCCTAAGACAATATCACATTCCGCAGAAGGCTAAGAAGAACATCCAATCCTATCTGGATAAGTTCATACGGTATGGTATCCTAAAATTCTGTACTTCCCCCTGGAACACCCCATTGCTGCCTGTTCAAAAGCCCGGTACAGATGAGTATCGACCTGTACAGGACTTAAGAGCAGTCAATGATGCGGTTGTTAGCATACATCCAGTTGTACCCAATCCATATAACCTGCTTGCTTTAATTCCGGGCGGGGCTACTTACTTCACAGTCTTAGATCTCAAAGATGCCTTCTTTTGCCTCCGAATTGCCGCAGAAAGCCAATGTATTTTCGCTTTCCAATGGGAGAACGCTGTAACGGGCTCAAAACGCCAAATGACTTGGACAAGACTGCCCCAAGGGTTTAAAAATTCACCTACCCTATTTGGTTCAGCTCTAAGTCAAGATCTACTGGATTTCGAGTCTATCCCAGGAGAATGTGTATTGTTACAATATGTAGATGACTTGTTGATAGCAGCAGTTACAAAAGAAAAATGTCAGCAAGCAACGCACGATCTACTACATATTCTCTGGAAGGCAGGATACAAGGTGTCCAGGAAGAAGGCTCAGTTGTGTTTGCCAACTGTCAAGTATCTGGGATTCCATATCTCTGAAGGTCAAAGGATTATGGGGCCAGAGAGAAAAGAAGCTGTCTGCCAAATACCAATACCCAAGAATAGAAGACAAGTGCGAGAATTCTTGGGGGCAGCAGGCTTCTGTAGGATATGGATTCCCAGCTATGCGATACTGGCAAAACCTCTGTACGCAGCCATCAAAGGTACAGAGCACGACCCCTTCTTATGGACCCAAGAACAGCAAACGGCATTTGAAGATGTGAAGAAGGCTTTGATGAGTGCCCCAGCATTAGGTCTACCTGATCACACACGACCATTCTACTTATATGTACACGAGCAAAGAAGAATGGCTGTGGGAGTATTGACACAGTACTTGGGATCATGGCAAAGACCTGTTGCCTACATGTCTAAGCAACTGGATGCAGTGGCCAGCGGACTTCCACCTTGTCTAAGAGCCGTAGCTGCAGCCGCCCTGCTAGTAGCTGAAGCCGATAAACTCACTCTGGGTCAAGAACTTTATGTACGAGTCCCACATGCAGTACAGACGTTGTTGGATTACAAAGGAAATCATTGGTTTAGTAACAGCCGTATGACCAAGTATCAAGCAATGTTGTGTGAAAACCCAAGAGTGCATTTAGAGACTGTAAACACCTTAAATCCAGCTACCCTTTTGCCGCAACCTACTGAAAGTCAACATGATTGTTTGGAAGTAATGGATGAAGTATTTTCAAGTAGACCAGATCTTCGTGATTTTCCCATCCAGAACCCCGATGTTCAATATTACACCGACGGCAGTAGTTATGTGAAAGAAGGGATCCGCTATGCAGGATATGCAGTGACAACAATAGACAAGGTGATAGAAGCTCGGCCACTGGCGAAAGGAACATCAGCACAAAAGGCAGAATTAATAGCACTAACACGAGCGTTACAATTGGCTGAAGGTTTAAGAGTAAATATCTATACGGACTCTAAGTATGCGTTTTTAACCACTCATGCCCACGGAGCTTTGTATAAAGAAAGAGGACTACTGAATTCAGAAGGCAAAGAAATCAAGTACGCAGCTGAAATCCTACAACTATTGGAAGCAGTGTGGGAGCCGAAAGAAGTCGGTATCATACATTGTCGAGCGCATCTGAGAGGAGATGGTGATGTAACCAAGGGAAATCGGATGGCAGATAGTGCAGCTAAGCGTGCTGCTGAATCAGGAAGACAGGAGTATGTGGGGCATATAGCTGCTCTTATACCAACTCCACTGTCCCAATGGACTCCAGTTTATACAGCTCAAGAAGAGGAGTGGTTAAAGACTGAACCGGGAAAGTATTTGGAGAACAAGTGGTATCAGCTAGAAGATGGAAGAATAGTCATACCAGCATCACTAGCGGTAGAAATTGTCCAAAATTATCACAACGGGACACATTCTGGGAGAGACAGTACTGAAGAATCTCTCAGGAAACATTTCTACATACCAAGATTGTCCAACTTGACTCAGGCCATTGTACGCAGATGTGTAACGTGTGCTAAGAATAATGCAAGACAAGGACCAGTAAAGCCACCAGGAGTCCAGTTTATGGGGGGACTCCCCATGTCCGATCTACAAATAGACTTTACAGTAATGCCTAAATCGGGTGGACATCGTTACCTGTTGGTAATTGTGTGCACCTATTCAGGCTGGGTAGAAGCATGTCCTACTCGTACAGAGAAAGCAGGAGAAGTTGTAAGATTCCTGCTACGAGAAATAATACCCCGATATGGACTACCCTGTTCTATAGGATCAGACAATGGTCCAGCTTTTGTTCATCAGTGCCTACAACAACTGACTCATATGCTTGGTATAAAGTGGAGGCTTCATACTGCATATAGACCCCAGAGTTCTGGTAAGGTAGAGAGAATGAATAGAACTATAAAGAACCAGTTGGCTAAAATGTGTCAGGAAACCCAACTTAAGTGGAACGTTCTCTTACCCATAGCTTTATTGCGAATCCGCAGTACCCCTACCAGAAGGATGGGCCTCTCTCCTTTTGAAATCATGTATGGGCGACCACCTCCCGTACTTGGTAACTTAAGGGGGGACTTGAGTCAGTTGGGAGAAGGAATTACCCGGCAGCAGGTTGTAGAGTTGGGTAAGACTATGGAGGAGGTACAGAAATGGGTACAAGATAGATTACCTGTGAATATTTATCCCCCTGTTCATAGTTATCATCCAGGAGACCAAGTGTGGATTAAAGAGTGGAATAATGTACCGTTAGGGCCCAAGTGGAGAGGTCCTTATGTTGTTCTTTTGTCTACCCCTACAGCGATAAAAGTAGCCGAAGTAACTCCGTGGATACATCACTCCAGGGTTAAACCAGCAGCAGTCGATTCTTGGCAAATTACAGCAGATCCAGAGAATCCCTGCAAGATCCGGTTGAAACGCACTACTCAGTCGGAGTAACGAGGAATTATTGTGGATTACAAATTTTATTGTTACAGGTGTGAGTGAGAAGGCCATAATAAAGCCTGTCCGCTTACCAACACATAGTGTATAAGCCAGGAAAGTCTCGAAGGGACACCTGTGAAGACGAGCAGAACTCCATTCCCTGCAGCCCTCACATCCTGGAAGCTGAGGTTCCATCGCACGGACGAAGACTGAGGATGACGGCGAAAGATGTGCTTTTGATTGTGTTTATTTATATGTGTTTTTATATTCAGGAAGGTAGAGGTACCGACACTCCTAGCTGTGAGGTATGCATTAAGACTACGAGAACAGGTAACCATATTTCCCAAACCCTAATTTGGCATTCACAATACGAATGTAAAGGAGAGGTATCAAGATGTAGATACCTAAATATAGACTATAGTGTGTGCCATTTAGGAGTAGGAGAACCTAAGTGCTTCAGTCCAGAGTATCAACCTCGTACAATTTGGTTGACTCTCAGGAATGGAGATCCTCAGGGGACCCTAATTAATAAGACGGTGTTAGAATCCGTACATTCTTCGGGTGTTCTGCTATTTGATGCATGTAAGGCGATATCAAGTGGTAGAAAACCGTGGAATGTATGTGGGGATCTTAGATGGGAGAGGACGTATGGGTCTAATGATAAATATATTTGTCCCAGTAGTAAAAATAAATATGTGAGTCCTAGATGCCCAAATAAAGACTATAACTTTTGTCCATATTGGTCTTGTGTGGGGTGGGCGACTTGGGGACAGACAGTAGATAAAGACATGATAGTGACTAAGTTGCCGACTAGCCCTTATTGTAAGTCTATGGAATGCAACCCAGTCCATATACTTATTAATAACCCCGACAAGTTCCTAGATAAGTATGGAAATTTATTTGGGTTTCAGATATACGGGACGGGTTTAGATCCTGGGACATTATTGTTTATAGGAATAGAGACTGATACGGTATCCTCCCAGACTCATCAAGTATACCATTCCTTTTATGAAGAGATGAGTATAGATAATAAGATCCCCCATAACGCTAAAAACCTGTTCATTGACCTAGCTGAAAGTATTGCCGGTAGTCTTAATGTTACCAACTGCTATGTGTGTGGAGGTACTAACATGGGAGACCAATGGCCTTGGGAAGCAAAGGAGGTAATGTCCGGTTCTGAGGCAGTTGACCAACTAATATCTACACAAGCCGATTATCATTTGAGTGTTAGAGGTAAATCTGAGTGGAGATTAAAGACCTCCATCATAGGTTATGTTTGCATAGCAAGGAAAGGAATAATGTATAATACTTCTGTAGGAGAATTAACTTGTCTAGGGCAAAAAGCTTATGATGATGATACTAAAAATACAACTTGGTGGTCGGCTTCAAATGTCTCAGAACCATCTAACCCGTTTGCTAGATATGCCAGTTTAAAGGATGTGTGGTTTGATTTATCCATCACATCTACCTGGAGAGCCCCAGCAAATTTGTACTGGATCTGTGGTAAGAAAGCCTATTCGGAGTTGCCACAGGACTGGGAAGGGGCATGTGTGTTGGGTATGCTCAAACCATCCTTCTTCTTGTTACCGATTGAAACAGGTGAGACTTTAGGTGTTAAAGTGTATGATGTGAATCATAGGAAGAAAAGGGGACCCTTAGAGATAGGCACCTGGGAAGATAATGAATGGCCTCCCCAGCGTATCATAGATTATTATGGGCCAGCCACGTGGGCAGAAGATGGTACCTTTGGTTATAGAACCCCAATTTATATGCTCAACCGTATTATAAGATTACAGGCGGTGGTTGAGATTATTACTAATGAGACCTCACAAGCACTCAATCTTCTAGCGAAGCATAATACCAGGATGAGGACAGCAGTGTACCAAAATAGATTAGCCTTGGATTACCTTTTGGCAGTAGAGGGAGGTGTATGTGGGAAGTTTAACCTGAGCAATTGCTGTCTTCAAATAGATGACGAAGGGCAAGCAATAGCTGAGCTTACTAGCCATATGGTTAAACTAGTGCATGTGCCTACTCAGGTATGGAAAGGGTACAATCCAAGTAGTTGGTTTGGTAGCTGGTATGAGTGGTTTGGAGGGCTTAAGGCAGTGGTAGGTGGAGTCCTACTGATTTTACTGTTGTGTCTACTCCTACCGTGTCTTATACCCTTAGTAGTTAGGTCTGTGCAAAGCCTGATAGGAAGTATAGCAGAGAGGAAGGCTGCTGCACAGATAATGGCGATATATAAGTATAAGGCTCTAGATCAAGGAGAACCAATGCAGGAAGATGAGTGTTAAAAGATTCACATCATAAGATAAGTCTGGTCTGGTTCATGGTAACCTGAGGTATATGCAAACCAAGGTTAAGTGATGCCTCAAGTAATTGTGAAATATCAGAGGCATCAAAGGGGGGAATGTGATGTAATTCCAGTAAAATACAAGTTTAGCAGGCTAAGATTGCCACAAGGCATATGTATGTATATGTGTTTGTAGTATCAGTTAGTTAATTACACGTAGCTAAGATACTGTTATCACTGTACTGACCAGGTGCAGGAATGTAAGAACTGGAATTACGCGTCCCTCTCCTTTGTATCAGATGAGCCACGTGGTTAGACCGGATGGATGAGTTTAGACTCTATTTATTAAATAGGTTAAGGGTATGTGTGGGTGTAGTTAATTGTGGGAGGAGCTACAGTGCTATATAAGGAATGTACTCTATGTATTCAGTACTCAGACTTTGCTGTATTTTGGTGACGCTAGTCCCTCTGAGTCCCGATCGGTGATCCAATAAAGAATCTCTTCCTTCCTGAAGAAACCTGTGTCCATCTCTCTGTGCTTGGCTTCCGTCAGTTTCTCCGGTATCAATAGTCCTAGGAATACAAATGTGTATTCCTAACGCTACAGTTTTAATCTATTTATACTAGTGTCACCCTTGTTGTGTGAGGGTTGAAAGGGTGAGTTTTAATTAGTGTAGATGATAGCCCAAATGAAAGCATTGGAGGTAAGTGTCCATGCGCAGCAAAAGTCACACTGCAACAATCATATGATCTCTATGAGACCATCTGATTGAATTAGACAAGTTTCATGTGACTATATCGACAGAAGCACCTCTAATGGATTGCACAGCGACAGCCACTAGAGGCAATTCAATTCTGCATTGTAAACAATGCCTTTCCTGCAGAATAGCAGTGTTTTTAGATGCAAGGTTAAAGGATCACTATAGGGTCAGGAACACAAACATGTATTCCTGACCCTATAGTGTTAGAACCACCATCTAGCCCCCCTGGGCCCCTCATGCCTTCATAAATATAGCAAAATCTTACTGTATTCAAGCCTGAAGCTGTAACTCTGCATACTGTTTGACTCAGAAAAACAAGCAGTCTGCTGACATTATCAGAAGTGGTAGCCTGATCCAATCACAATGCTTCCCCATATGATTGGCTGGGACTGACAAAGAGGCAGATCAGGGGCAGAGTCAGCACAACTCAAACACAGCCCTGGCCAATCAGCATCTCCTCATAGAGATGAATTGAATCAATGAATCTCTATGAGGAAAGTTCAGTGTCTGCATGCAGAGAAAGGAGATACTGAATGTTTGGATGCATTTTAGGCAGCTATGACCCAGGAAGGATCTCTAACAGCCTTTTGTGGAGTGGCCAGTGAAGTTATCACTAGACTGTAATGTAAACACTGCATTTTCTCTAAAAAGACAGTGTTCACAGCAAAAAGCCTGAAGGTAATGATTCTACTACCCAGAACAAATTCAATAAGCTGTAGTTATTCTGATGACTATAGTGTCCCTTTAAAATAACGGGGAAATGGCAGTCAGACTTCATTTTAATTAAATGGTGTGGCTGCTTATAGTGTCCCTTTAATATGCATTGATGGATAGGAGTCCCCCAGTTTATGGTTAAACGGGGAGACTTAAAGAACCACTATATGCATTCAGACCTATAGTGGATCTTTAAGACCCTGCTCAATAAATATATAATATAATTATAGCTGTAGTTGTTTCAGGTCAGGTACAAAATCCCAATATTGGATTTTAGTTAGAGAACAATGAAAGACGCTGTCATATATGTTTATGAAAGCAGCGATTCAAATTGCCAATTGAGTTAAGTGAATGTGCAAAGCACAATAACCACTATGTCTCACTACAGTGGTTATGGTATCAGGAGTGTCATGGAGCCCCCACATGGTAAGATTACCTGACCTTCTCGGCTAATCAGGTAAGCTATGCACTTCAGGGCTCAACTCATGAGAGTAACAGAAGTTCCTACTTAGGAACGTGCTGCTCTTTGGAGTTAATTTTGGAGGCAGGGGGCTACACCCAGTGTACCCCTGGTAAGAAGTATAACCATTTAAAACCTGTTTTACTACTTACAATCGGGTGGAGCCCAATTGAAGAAATTTTCCATCTCAGCTGTAGTCACAGATTGGCCATTTTAGCCTAAAATTTATGGTACAAATTTTTATTTGCTACGCTTCCGTGTGTGGTGAATGTATGTGGTAATATATAGGTAAAGTGAATGTAACATTGTCTTGGCATCTGCTTGCCCTTCCCCTAGTTGTCAATGCTAATGTAATCTATTTCTGTCTTATTCTAATATTTAATTTTCTCATTGATAGCTATATAATATCTGATTGCTACAATTTTAATTATTTTGTGTACACAGTCAGAATTAATTTAATATTCTCATGACCTACTTTAGTGCTTTAATATTAGCAACTACAATCAACGCTGTCACAATTAATAAAACACACAATTGTTTGTTCTAAATAAAGATGAGTTCTGTTCATTTGGATGCAGCCTTTAAATCTATAATTGCACTTGCTTTTTAACAATAATCTCCAATTAATTACAGGAGAATAAATCAAGACATCTAAAAAAAAATTAAGAGCAAATGTCTGAAGGATTATAAGGTCACCAAATCCATTTGCAAGCCGATTATGCACAGTCAGTGGATAATTCATTTATATGAACTCTGAGGATATACAGCACGTGTTATCACTTGAATGATAATGAGACTAATTAATGTTGCAGAAATTGAATAGAAGTAGATAAAGATAGATTGAAAGACATTTTCATTGAGGTAGGTGACAACCATAGTCAATTAAAAAAAGTTTCTGAACTGCGATCAGTGGTGGTTGCAATCTAATTGGATGCACAACATTTACTCCAAAGAACATATCTAGAAACTCCAGTGCTCCAACTGTGACTAATACGATAAAACCATCCATCCAGCATTTAGAAGTTGATCCTGCATTTGTACAACTGACTCTAACATTTGCGAAATAAATTGGTCCAAAATTCTGAGTTCTCGACCATGCTTTTTGTTAGCATGTGAACCTTTCCTAGGCACAAAGTAATACTTTTGCAATTAAAACTGTTTCCCTATTAAGTCATGTAATTAAGCTTCAGGACGGTGGTGTTGTTGCACAGGTCATAAGATGTCCTGTGAAAAAGTGAATATCCTTGTGTGTGAATATATGTCTCTGTGGCCATATGTATGATTTTAAGACAATAAGGCCACAGTACCTCATACACGCAACACACCGCAAGCAGCTACCCCACACATACAGTCCCAGACACAATCATACATATAATAAAGTGAAAGTAAAAAAGTGTGAAAGGAGCTTCAAAAACGTAAACAAGGGTCAAAATAGTATATAACATGCTTTCCCCAAACCCCTAATAGAACACAAGTAAGGACAAAAAATAGTATATACTAGTAAGGAAAATAAACCTTGTGACACAGAAAATAAATATAAATACAAACTTATGCTTTGAAGTATCACAGGATACCTAAAAACTGAAAACACACAACAACATAGTGTGAGTTATTTAAAAACATATATAGTGGAGGGATGGGGTAGGAGTTCCATTCATATGTTTCAGAGCCTTCCCAGCCTCTGTATTATGCGCCCTAGGGTGCCACAAATGGCGAAAATTGTCAAAATCCCCACGGTTTCCAAAGAACTGTATGATGGGTCTTCAATATTTCTCAAAATACCGTTTATTAATTATTTTAAAAAAAAGCAACAAATGTATTTAAAAATGGGTACTATAGTAGAGTGGTAATGAGGTGAAATAGTAAAGTACACAAATGGTTTCATTACCACCTACTAGTAACCCAAACAAAATAAATATAAAGTGCATGTATGAAGAGCAAACTGCAAACGCGTTTCAGCAATGTAGCTTTCTTCTAGTGCTGATACTACTTTCTTCCATTGTTATTCTTATAAAGGTGTCCATCCACAGTTCATTGGTTTCACCTGCTTCCTATTTTCTGTATTCACGGTCTACCGCACCGTCATTTCTGGCTCATCTTGATGATGTCGCGGGCACGTGGAACGCACGTTGGAACGCAACGTTCAGAGAACATCTTTATGACATCACACAAATCAATCTCTTGGTCTCAGTCTATGTTAATACATGTTCACATTATCCCAATCCTCCATATAACTTATAGTCAATGGGTAAAAAGGTCACCTAAGCGTGTTTAGTCTAGCATGTTATCATACAGAATACAAATGTCTCACAACCTGTTACTCATGTTTTACCCCCCAAAAATGTGCCGTCTATTATGCCACAATTTGAAACGTTATAAAAATGCCTGTAGACGCTGTCGTGGCTCTGCACGCCTGTTGTCAACCTACACACAAGAAAAATAAAGAATTATAAAAAAAAAAAAAAAAAAGGGCACCTCCATTTAGTATATAAAACAACATAATTCCATATATCATCTTAGGGAGAAAAAAGGGGAGGAATATAGAATTTATATTCTATAAAAAAAGAAATATACATATATATATATTATATAAAAAATATCTATAAATTATTTATGACACATTGGGAAAACGAATATATTCTGTCCCCACAAAATGGCTTTGTGTCGAATCTAGTTCTCTATCGCACATTTATTGATATCTTTTTTTATCTGGCAGGGGGGGAGAAGATTCTTTTAAAATTATTTAAATCAAAATATTGTGGGTATAAAGTTGACTAGTAAATGTAGTCAAAATAATATTAACTTTCTAGATTTAGAAATATAAAGAGAACAGAATAACATCAAAACTAAAACCTTCTTTAAAAAGGTATATGTTAATGGATATAATAGATACATCAAGTTGCCACTATAGTCCCTGGCTTCAGAATATTCCTAAGGGACAAATAACGCGCCTTTATAGGAATTGTAGTGATAAAAAAAAGTCTTCGACGAACAAGCATCTTTTTTAAAAAACAGATTAATAGAAAAAAGTATATTATAGGGAAAATTGATGAATGTATAAGGGCATCAAGCTTAACGATAGGAAAACATTTTTTTAAGAAATCATCCAAACAAGTGAAGGTTAACTGTGAAACTGGAGAGAATAATATTCCTTTAATTTTATACTATAATGAAGATTTTAAACAGATCAAACATAATATAAATAAACATTGGTATATTTTAAAGAGTGACCCTTTAAAAAAAAAAAAAATCAAATTGGAGAAAGACCACATATTATTTATAGAGGGGCTAAGAGTTTAAAGCCATTTTTAATGTCAAGTTATATTAAAGAAGATAATACAAAAGATCATTTTGGTCTAGAAAAAGGTTTTTATCCGTGTAGATCATGTTCAGCATGTAAAAAAAACATATTTTAGAAAACTGAAATACATGGATTTTATCTCTTTTTCTACAAACAAGATTTTTAAGATCAAACTTTTTAAGTTCTCACTTGCCAATCTTCTGATGTCATATACCTCCTCTGGTGCCCATGTGGACTACAATATATAGGGATGACAACTAGGATGTTTAAAAAAAGAATAGCAGAACACATGAGTAATATCCAGAGGGGGTATATGAAGCATAGTGTTTCAGCTCACTTTGCTGAAAAACACAATAGTGACCCCTCCCTACTATCATTTATGGTTGTATTGAAAAGATAGAAACACTGGAGAGGAGAAGATCATTTTAAACAATTGGCAAGAGTTGAAAGTGAATAGATTTTTAATGTAAACACACTCTTCCTAGGTAATCTAAATCTAGATTTTGAATTTGCACACTTTTTATAGATACACCTTTATATATATATATATATATATGCATTTTTTATCTAGATATTCCACACATGTTTTTTTATATATTTTTTGGAGATTATCTCTAGATATTTTTTATATAATTTTTATTTTATATATATTTTAATAGAATATATTTTTTACTCTTTATTTTTTTATCCAGTTCTATATATCCTCTCCATTGCTTTTGCCTTGGGGATTCTATTTATATATTATGATTCCTATATGTGAATTTCATCTGTGAATTTTATATATGTATTATATTTATGCCTTTCTAATCTTATTTATATACTCTTCCTCCCCTTTTTTTTTTATCCCTAAATTGATATATTGAATTATGTTGTTTTATTTACTAAATGGAGGTGCCCTTTTTACCCATTGACTATCAATGAACTCCCATAAGAAATATGGAGGATTGGGATAATATGAACAATGTATAAACATAGATTGAGACTGGGAGATCAATTTGCGTGATGTCATAAAGATGAACTCTGAACGTTGAGTTCCAACATGCTTCCATGTGCCTGCAACGTCATCAAGATGAGCCAAAAATGAAAGTGCGGTAAACCGTGCATACAGGTAGGCAGGTGAAACCAATGAACTATGGATGGACAGTAGAATCAGCACTGGAAGAAGGCTACATTGCCGAAACGCGTTTGCTCTTCACACATACACTTTATATTTATTTTGTTTGGGTTACTAGTAGGTGGTAAGTTAAACCATTTGTGTACTTTACTATTTTACCTTACTATCACTCTACTATAGTACCCATTTAAAAATAAATTTGTTGCTTGTTTTTTTAATAATTAGTAATATTGAAGACCCATCATACAGTTCTTTGGAAACTGTGGGGATTTGGACCACTTTTGCCATTTGTGGCATCCTAGAGTGCAGAGCCTAGGACAGCCCTGAGCCATGTGAGTGGAACTCCTACCCCATCCCTCCACTATATATGTTTTTAAATAGTTCACACTTTGTTGTTGTGTGTTTTATGTTTTAGGTATCCTGTGATACTTCAAAACATAAGTTTGTATTTATATTTATTTTCTGTGTCACAAGGTTTATTTTTCTTACTAGTATATACTATTTTTTGTCTTTACTTGTGTTCTATTAAGTGTTTGGGGAAAGCATATTATATACTAGCTTGACCCTTGTTTACGTTTTTGAAGTGCCTTACACACTTTTTTACTTTCACTTTATTATATGTATGATTGTCTCTGGGACTGTATATGTGGGGTAGCTGCTTGTGGTGTGTTGTGTGGATGAGGTGTTTTGACATGATTGGAGGAGGAAGTGTGACAAAGGGAAGGCAGGGCAGGAAGGGAAATGTGACAGGAATAGGGGGAGTAATGTGACAAGTTGTGACAGAAGTGTAGAAGAACAAAGGGAGGTGAGCTTGATAGGATTAAGGGGGGTGAGTGTGACAGGGTTGGGGGTGAGTGTGGCACTATTTGAGGAGGGAATGTGACATGATGAGCCGAGGTGAGCATGATGGGGTGTTGTGCCTAATAATTAAATTCATGAAGCGCCAATATCAAAACGCAATAATCAATTACCCCAAGGTTTTTAAAGATATTGGTGGGCACCAAAACCCTATTCGGGATGAGTGAATTGAGTATTTGAGAAATGGAAAGACAGTGACATCAAGTCACAGGATTGGGGGTGAATGTGACAGGATTTGAAGGTTAATGGGTTAATGTGATAGGGTGAGTATGGCAAAAGGATGGAAGGCATGTGTTTGACTTAATGTAAGTGGGGCATGGTGAAGGGTGTGACAGTGTGTGGGAGGGTGACAGTGTGAGGGTGTGACAGTGTATGAAAGAGTGACAGTGTTTGGGGAGCGTGTGTTTTAGTGACCAGTCGCCCCACAGTGAAATACCTTTTTTTTTTTTTTAAAGACAGGTATCAATGGTGGTCCTGCGGTCTCCCTCCCTGGTGGTCCGGTGGCCTTGCTATTCATTTGCATCTCCATCGGGTACAGAGTTGCAGACCACGTGGTAGTTGTTTTGCAAGCTTGAAGTGTGACAGCGTTGCCATGGTAACCTGTGGCATTGCTCTAATTGGCCAGATATTGTAAGACACCTACTTCAAGGTCTGCATCGCTGCAACATGTGTCAAGGATTAACTTTAACATATTTATAAATGATCTTGAAATAAGGATTGAATGTCATGTTTCAGTGTTTGCAGATGACGCAAAACTCTGTAAAGTAATACAATGTGAGCAAGATATTACTTTGCTGCAGAGGGATTTAGATAGATGGCACTCTAATAGCAGATTAAATTAATTGTAGAAAAATGCAAAGTTATGCACTGGGGTTAAATAATGCACAAACAATTTACACTCTAAATGGTAGTGAATTAGGGATAACAACACATGAGAAGGATTTGGGAATCGTTATAGACAACAAACTAGGCAACAATGTGCAATCAATGTGTCAATCTGCAGTCGCTAAGGCTAGTAAGGTATTGTCATGTATAAAAAGGGGCATTGATTCCCAGAGTGAGAATATAATGTTGCCTCTTTATAAATCACTGGTAAGACCACACCTAAAGTAGGACATTATGGCACTAGAAAAAGTATAGAGGTGGGCTACAAATTTAGTTAAAAAAAATATTTTAGTTATGAAGAAAGGTTAACACATTTCAATCTCTTTAGTTTAGAAAAGTGACACCTCAAAGGGGACATGATAACATTATATAAATATATTATATATACAAACCATTATCTTAAAATCTATTTGTAAACAGGGCTATACATAGGACATGAGGTCATGCGTTTAGGCTGGAAGAAAGGAAATTTAGTCTAAGGCAAAATACATTTTTTTTTTTTTACAGTAAGAACAATACGGATGTGGAATTCTCTGCTTGAAGAACTGGTTTTATCAGAGTCTCTGCAGATTGTTAAACAGCAACTGGATGCATATTTGCAAATACATAACATTCATGGATATAATTTTTAATTTACGGGGTAATAGCTTCTTGATCCAAGGATAAATTTGACTGCCATTTTAGGGTCAAGAAGGATTTTTTTTATAGTAAGCTACAAAATTGGAAGTTCTTGCCTCGATAAATTTCTTCCATAGATTAGCAGATTTACAGCTTATCGTCAAAAACACAGCTTTTGCTCTGTGCTTTTTTAAACTAAACAATGGTTATTGATTAAAAATCCAGCAATAATTACCAAATTCCGACTGCAATGGCAATTCTCATATTTACTAAAGCCAAATATAGTCGGCTGAGCAAATCAACAACAATCGCCCAGATGCATTCGGTGTCCAGAATATACAAGTGCCTTTGCAACAGAATCCTAAACAATATATAGGAATTGGAAAATTCATACTGCATCAGTTTCACAAAAAATTGTGACCGAATGCATACAGCAGGAGGCACATTTGCAATTATCATTCACTTGTATCTTGCAAATAATTGTATATACTCTCCTCCTTAACTGTGTTGATTCACTTTATGTATTTAAATGTTTCTATCATAGCACCCCATCTCGTCTTTCCTCCACGCTATACAGTATATCACAAAAGTGATTACACCCCTCACATTTTTGTAAATATTATATTATATATATTGACACTTCTACAATGTAAAGTAGTAAGTGTATAGCCTGTATAACAGTGTAAATTTGCTGTCCCCTCAAAATAATATAACACACAGCCATTAATGTCTAAACCATTGGCAACAAAAGTAAGTACACCCCTAAGTGGAAATGTCCAAATTGGGCCCAAAGTGTCAATATTTTGTGTGGCCACCATTGTTTTCCTTAACCCTCATGGGCATGGAGTTCACCAGAGCTTCACAGGTTGCCACTGGAATCCTCTTCCACTCCTCCATGACGACATCACTGAGCTGGTGGATGTTAAAGACCTTGCGCTCCCCCACCTTCCGTTTGAGGATGCCCCACAGATGCTCAATAGGGTTTAGGTCTCGAGACATGCTTTGCCAGTCCATCACCTTTACCTTCAGCTTCAAGGCAGTGGTCGTCTTGGAGGTGTGTTTAGGGTCGTTATCATGTTGGAATACTGCCCTGCGGCCCAGTCTCCCAATAGAGGGGATCATGCTCTGCTTCACTATATCACAGCACATGTTGGCATTCATGGTTCCCTCAATGAACTGTAGTTCCCCAGTGCCGGCAGCACTCATGCAGGCCCAGACTATGGCTCTCCCACCTCCATGCTTGACTGTAGGCAAGACTCACTTGTCTTTGTACTCCTCACCTGGTTGCTGCCACACACACTTGACACCATCTGAACCAAATAAGTTTATCTTGGTCTCATCGGACCACAGGACATGGTACCAGTAATCCATGTCCTTAGTCTGCTTGTTTTCAGCAAACTTTTTGCAGGCTTTCTTGTGCATCATCTTTGGAAGAAGCTTCTTTCTGGGATGACAGCCATGCAGACCAATTTGATGCAGTGTGCGGCATGTGGTCTGAGCACTGACAGGCTGACCCCCCACCCCTTCAACCTCTGCAGCAATGCTGATAGCACTCATATGTCTATTTCCCAAAGACAACCTCTCGATATGACGCTGAGTATGTGCACTCAACTTCTTTGGTCGACCATGGCGAGGCCTGTTCTGAGTGGAACCTGTCCTGTGAAACCGCTGTATGGTCTTGCCCACCGTGCTGCAGCTCAGTTTCACAGTCTTGGCAATCTTCTTATAGCCGAGGCCATCTTTACATAGAACAACAATTCTTTTTTTTCAGATCCTCAGAGAGTTTTTTACGATGAGGTGCCATGTTGAACTTCCAGTGACCAGTATGAGAGAGTGTGAGAGCAATAACACCACATTTAACACACCTGCTCCCCATTCACACCTGAGACATTGTAACACTAACGAGTCACATGACACTGGGGAGGGAAAATGGCTAATTGGGCCCAATTTGGACATTTCCACTTAGGGGTGTACTCACTTTTGTTGCCAACGGTTTAGACATTAATGGCTGTGTGTTGAGTTATTTTGAGGGGACAACAAATTACACTTTTATACAGGCTGTACACTTATTACTTTACATTGTGGCAGAGTGTAATTTCTTCAGTGTTGTCACATGAAAAGATATAATAAAATATTTACAAAAATGTGAGGGTTGTACTCACTTTTGTGAGATACTGTACATGTTAAGCTCCTTTAACCTTTCCTGGTATAATTTACTCTGCAATACATGAATCTGTTTAGAACCCCTTCTTTGAACACTCTCCAAAGTATCAATATCCTTCTTGAGATACGGTCTCTAGTACTGCGTACAATACTCCAAGTGAGGTCTCACCAGTGTTCTGAACAATGGCATGAGCACTTCCCTCTTTCTACTGCTAAGACATGGGTGTTCAGAAAACATGCAAATCTTGACATTTAATTTATTTCCATTTGTATATAGGAACTCCACATTATCCCCTTAAGGACACATGACGTGTGTGACACGTCATGATTCCCTTTTATTCCAGAAGTTTGGTCCTTAAGGGGTTAAAGGGACACTCCAGGCACTCAGACCACTTCTGCTCATTGGAGTGGTCTGGGTGCCAACTCCCACTACTCCTAACCCTGCAAGTGTAATTATTGCAGTTTTTTATAAACTGCAATAATTACCTTGCAGGGTTAACTCCACCTCTAGTGGCTGTCTACTAGACAGCCACTAGAGGTCACTTCCTGATTTATAGCAAGGATTTTCCTTGCTAGAGCGTCGCTGGACGTCCTCACGCTGACAAAGTAGCAGTTCCAGAGAAAGTGCAATGTTTACATTACAGCACTAAGACTGCCTCCCGTGACTGTCTACCAGACAGCCACTGTAAGTGCTTCCTGCATCCAAATGTACCTTGGGGATGAGGACATCCAGCGTCAGAATTTTCCCCATAGGAAAGCATTGATTCAGTGCTTTCCTATGGGGAGGTCACATGTGCGCGCAGCATTTGCCGTGCATTCTCATTAGCCCCCACTCATTGCAGGATGTTGGAGAAGGCGGAACCACAACCCAGGACTGAGGGACATTGGTGCTGGGGTAAAGTAAGTAAATAAAGGTTTTTTAACCCTTTATTCACTGACTGGGGGAGGGCGCAAGGGTGGGGGGAGGCAAAGGGATACTATAGTGCCAGAAATACAACTTTGTATTCCTGGCACTATAGTATCCCTTTAGTCTGATAATTCTTAGAAGTTTTATTCACAGGACAAATGTCAGAGGTGTTCTGATCAGTCTCATCGATTGAGACAGATTGTGAGGATGTTTGAGCATGGCCTTCCTCACCTCTTGTCTCTGTTATATTCTGTATATGAATTACCTGTTGTCAAATATTCACATTTTATAATTGCTAAGCAATGGTTGGTGCTTTATAAATTATAACAATTATAATGGGAATCTATACATGGAACTTCTGTGCCCCAATCTTGTAGCCAGGCTCAGGAGTTGGAGGGTGAACAAAAAAAATAATGTTGAAATTAAATGCACGTGCTCACTATATGGTCAAAACTTTGAAAACCCATCTATCACACTTATATGAGCATGTTGGATATCCCCTTTGAAGCTATCTCAGCTGCTTCTCTCTCTCTATTCTGTCTGTAGGACTTCGTGCCCATTCAGTCATAGTAACATTTGTGAAGTCAGGCACCAATGTTGGACAAGAAGCTTTGGCTCAGAATTAATTACAATTAACCTCAAAGGTTAAGGTGAGTAGATGTCCAGTCTGCAAGAATCCATGTAGTTTGTTGATGGTGCTCAAAGCCCTTGTTTCCTTCTCCTTTTCCGACTCCTAAATAGAAGCTCGAAGTTTGATCTGATGATGCCCTCTGTTTTTCTGCTGGATGTAGAACGCGAGTCGGGTTTAATTTTATTTTGCATTTCTACGCATTTCTGCTCAATAGAAAATGAAAGTAGATGTGAATTCATATTGTTGGGATGTGAAGGGTGGATTCCCTATTGCTATCAATAATAGAATAGAAAACAGAAAGTATATAGTATTTGCTATACTGAAACGCATAGAAAAATAGGTGACATTTAACTTTCTGAATAGAATTATTTGTTCTGAAAGCATTGTGAAAGGTGTCACTGTCTACGAATGTAAAAACTAAACTCTCCTCATATTTATGCTTCTGTGTGCCAGCTTCCATTTTGTTCTTGATTGGGTTTCTTTTTATTACAAACATTATTCCTATGCAGTATTGCAAAATGTCAACCTGTTTTGTAGTGTTGTAAAATAAAGAACAAACTTCACGTTCGTCAAGCAAATGAAGGTATTTAACAAAGAACAAGAAGGAGCCATTACATACAGAATGAGCAAAGTCTCACACTCTACAATTCATTCCTTTTATGTTCTACCATAATATATTTGTATATCCTACATAACGGTTTAGAAATGTTCTTGCTTACCAAGCATTGCTCTGATTTTTATCAAGGAACATACTAAAAAATATTTACCACGGTCAGCATACAGTATAAAACTAAAACATTTCTATTTGATATAAATAATAACAACAGCTCATTTAAATATTGATCGCAGTGTCCGGCTGTTAATTTTAAGAACTGCAATATCTTCAGACGATCTGTTCTTACAGCAACACCAGGACATACATATCTGCTAATTGTGTTTGCTGTTCTTAATTCCACTTGTCTTCCATTAGTGATATGCAGGGTGAGGAACTTAGAATAGAGAACCATACTGCTATGCCTAAATATCACTTCTCTTGTTGTGTCAGTAATAGGAGAGGTGCTGAATTAATGGCAACTGCCTCAAACATGAGCTGCCGCCCAGCAGTAAAACTATCATTAGTCTCAGGATGGCTGAGAAGTGTATTGGAGTGTCACTTTAATAGCGTTATTCACTAAAGTGAGAATTCAAGGTGAAATTCAAACGTATGGTGAAAACAGCTGAACTGAAAAAAGCAATTTTTTTTATTTAGCTACCTTGGTCTTATATTTGAAATTCACACTTCAGTAAATAACCCTGAATGCATTGTGTGTACAGTGTACGTCACATCATGCAAGTATGGTGTTTAAACAAGTGGATATATACATATATGAGGGATAAGAATAAGAATAAGAATTAAATATAACGATAGACAGATCTTTGCACAGTTGACTATATTGCTTTTTATTTCACTAATGAGCCATCTGCTGTGGAAACCTGTCTCTGCTGTGCTTACATTTACTAATCTACCTGTTCGTTAATCATGGTATTACTCTGAAGAGTAGGTATTAATGAGGTGGCATTTTGTAGAATTACACAAATGCTCTTGATCTGAAAATAGAACACAGGGAAGCAATATGCTCTATATATTGCAATGAGGTACACAGTGTATACACACGTAATGACAGCTTTACCATTATAGAACACTGATGAAAAATTGTTAATAGGATGTGCATCACACGACTTCAAGTGACTCGTATAGAAATGCATTTTATAATACTTAGAAAATATTTCTTTGTTAGTACCCTTATGCTCAATTTTAGTCATTCTTTTTGACAGCCTACATGTTTGTTTACTGTAAGTGGTTTGGTCCCCTCCCCCTTTGAGTGCCAGCGTAGTTTTGAATGTCGTGCACACGAAGGGCCTGGCGCATTGTTGCATTTCCTATCTTTTACTTTAAGCCATGTTCAGATTACCTATATGTTTTTAAAGAACATGAAGCTTTTTTTTTTTTTTAATTTCTTTTTAATTGAAATCTATCTATCTATCTATCTATATATATATATATATATATATATATATATATATATATATATATATATATAAAACAAAAGACAAAACACATTACACATTTTTGACCAGGGATTACTTGCACAAAAACTCAATAAGTGTTTTTACACATTTATTAATAAGAACGTTCAGGGAAATTTTAAGCAGACTACATCGAAATCAAAGCTTATCTAATAAATCTAGCCAATATAGACAGATGGCACTTTTTTCTCTTTCCTCAGCCAATCATAGCCCGCTTCTATCCATAATTGATACATTACTTAATGTATAAATTCTATAGTTGTGGGTCTAGTCATCTGCTTCCAATATCTAGTTATTAAAATCTTGGTAGCAGTTAAAACTTCAGTAATTAGTAGCAAAGGCAGGGCCGGACTGGGAATTAAAAGCAGCCCTGGAAAAAAATATTTACCAGCCCCATAATGCGTCGCGCCAGCATAGTGTGCAGATACAGAGTTAGAAAAGAGAACTTAAAATTAAAAATGATTACTCCAACGTAAAAAAAAGCACTCATAGGCTTCAAAATAAACAAAAGTGCTGATTTATTTTAAGCAGACGTGCCTTTGCATGTAATCAATGTTTCAGTCCAACTACCTTGACATATTAAGAAAAGCTTGGTAATGGGACTGAAATGGTGAATGTATGTAGGGCACAACTGTAAAAAATTGACGTTATCTTGTTTATTTTGAAGTCCTGTGGGTGCGCTCTTTACTTTAAATATGTTATTGTGCTGGAGTATGCACCTAGCAACAAGACTCGGACAATATCTGCTCATTACATATGGTACATATTAATGACATTTCTCGTATTATGCATATATAAATGTACATTAACATATGTGTAAATATAATAGGCATAATTATATATATATATATATATATCACGAAAAATACCGGCACTCAAGGATTTTCAGCAAATCAAATCTTCATTTATTTCGAAGAAAAGAATCGACGTTTCAGCTCCTCACAGGAGCTTTCATCAGGACAGCTTTCATCAGGACAGTGTCCAGATGAAAGCTCCTGTGAGGAGCTGAAACGTCGATTCTTTTCTTCGAAATAAATGAAGATTTGATTTGCTGAAAATCCTTGAGTGCCGGTATTTTTCATGTTTTGTATTATTCAGCCACCAGAGCACCAGGTATTTTTTTCTTATTGTCATGGTTGGAGTGCAGGGGCTATCTAGATTTATATATATATATATATATATATATATATATCTAATATACATGTCATATACCAGTGGCGGATCCAGAGCCTGATCCCGGGAGGGGCACTTGTAGATTATTTAAAGAAAAAATCCATACACAATAACCACTACTGCTCTGTGTAGTGGTTATGGTGCAAGGAGTGCCGGGGCCCCCTCACAGAGTAAGTAGTCAAACCGTTTAAGAACTGTTTGAAAACTTACCTGGGATCTGCTGGGATATGGGGCTGTATTAGGGTATAGGAGCAGTGGTGCAATGTGTGAGGGGTGCAGTGTGTGTGAAAGGTTCAGTGTATGTGTGTGTGGGGGGGTGTAGTGTGTGAATGCGTAGGGTGTGTGGGGAAATGTGTGTATGGGAGGGCTGTGAATGTGTGTGTGTGTGTGGGGGGGCAATGTGTGCATGGGGGCAGTGTGTGAATGTGTATGGTGTGTGTGTGGGGGAAGTGTGTCTATGGGGCTAGAGTTCACTCTCAACACTGCGACCACCAGGAATTCATGGTGGTCGCAGTGGTGAGATTGAACTCTAGCCCATAGCTCCAGGGCTAGAGTTCACTCTCGTGAGAGCCGGAGCATTGCCGTGGTAACCGCGGCAACGCTCTGTGCTCGTGCGAGAAGGACGCAGAGTAGCCGGCTGCCCGCACGGTGCCTGTGGAACGGGGAGGGAGATCGGCTGGCAGTGGAGAGGGGGGGAGGGAGGGGGGGAGGGGGGAGGGGGGAGGGGAGTCTCCCCTCTCCTTCCCAGTCCCTCTCTTCCCCCTCTGCCTCTTTTTCTCCCCCTCCCCTTGTGTGTCTCTCCTTTCTCCCTCTGTCTCTTTCTCCCCCATTTCCCTGTGTTTCTCTCTCCCCCACATCTATCTTCCCTCTGTCTTTCTCTCCTCCACATCTCTCTTCCCTTCTGTCTCTTTCTCCCCTTTCTCTGTGTGTCTCTCTCTCCCCCACATCTCTCTTCCCCTCTGTCTCTCTCTCCCCCACATCTCTCTCCCCCCTTTCCCTGTGTTTCTCTCTCCCCCATATCTCTCTTCCCCCCTCTCTCTCTCCCCCACAACTCTCTTCCCCTCTGTCTCTCTCTCTCCCCCACATCTCTCTTCCCCTCTGTCTCTCTCCCCCACATCTCTCTTCCCCTCTGTCTCTCTCCCCCACATCTCTCTTCCCCTCTGTCTCTCTCACCCACATCTCTCTTCCCCTCTGTCTCTCTCTTCCCCTCTGTCTCTCTCTCACCCACATCTCTCTTCCCCTCTGTCTCTCTCTCACCCACATCTCTCTTCCCCTCTGTCTCTCTCTCACCCACATCTCTCTTCCCCTCTGTCACTCTCTCCCCTTCCTCTCTCTTCCCCTCTGTCTCTCTCTCCCCTTCCTCTCTCTTCCCCTCTGTCTCTCTCGCCCCTTCCTTTCTCTCCCCATCTGTCTCTTTCTCCCCCTTTCCCTGTGTGTCTCTCTCTCCCCCACATCTCTCTTCCCCTCTGTCTCTCTCTCTCTCTCTCTCTCCCCTTACTCTCTCTTCCCCTCTGTCTCTCTCTCTCTCCCTTCCTCTCTCTTCCCCTCTGTCTCTCCCCCTTTCCCTGTGTGTCTCTCTCCCCCTTCCTCTCTCTCTCCCCCTCTGTCTCTTTTTCCTCCCTCCACCATCTTTCTATTGCCCCTTTTTTCCCTCTGTGTCTCTCTCTCATTCCCCCATCCTTTCCCAGTGCCCCTCTGTTTTATTTCCCCCCTCCCCTCCCATTTACCTGAGAGGAGTCAAGGACTCAAGGGGGCCGGCCGCACTCCACGCTGGAGCCACCGGACCGGGTGGCAGCCTCGCCGGTCCGGCGGCACTCCTGTCAGGCTGTCACTAATGCAGACTCGCTGAAAGCTGATGGAGGAGGGAGGAGCATGTCTCTGTACCATGCTCCCTCGCGGTTCCCACAATTCCCAGCACAGGAACCGCGAGGGAGCATGGTACAGAGACATGCTCCTCCCTCCTCCAACAGCCTTCAGCAAGTCTGCATTAGTGAAAGGAGTGCCGCCGGACCGGCGAGGCTGCCACCCGGTCCGGCGGCTCCAGCGCGGAATGCGGCCGCCGGCCGGCCGGCCCCCTCAGAGATACTTGCTCAGAGCAAGTCCCACCGGGAAAATTCCCGGTATCCCGGTGGGCCAGTCCGGCCCTGAGCAAAGGTTCTTCAGATAATTGTTTTAATCAAATATGTGTAATCAGGCAAATTCTGGGCCACAATTCATTATGGGAACTTCAAAAGTTTGTTCAAAAACGTCAATGCGATAAACCAAAACTCTTTCACCACTACACAATGCCACCAAATATGTAGAAAGCTTCCATTCTGTATTTTACATCTCCAACATATATCTGAGCTTTGCGGAAATATTGCTTTTATTTTAGTAGGTACCCAATAACACCAATTTATTAATTATTTTAAATAAAAAGCTTTATACAATGGATACATCTATTAGTAATATTTATTGCCCGTTGAAATTTATTTCCAGTGAAATAATGCAGTTTAGGTCATCATTCCATGCAGGGCCGGCCTTAGGGGTGTGCAAGCTGTGCGATACAGCTCGCACATGGCCGGGTTACTGGAGTGCAGGGAAGCTAAAGCAGCTTACTGGGTGGAGGATTTCTTTATTCTCCTCCTGAGACTCAAATGAAAATTGCATGGCAACAAGGGATAGAGCTTACCGAGCGGCATGCGGTGGAGCTTTTTGGGAGGTGGGGCTACAATGGTAGTATGGGCAGAGCTAAAAGTGCCCATAAGCCGATGGCTTATAACTGCTGCACAGAAAGGGGGAAGCAGGAAGGAGTCCCTGCTTCCCCAACAACTAATCTCCAGGAGCTGCACTGCCTCCCCTCCCCCTTTCATCCCATAATGGAAAGAGGTAACTGTGTGTGTGTGTGTGTGTATGACTGTCTGCATGTGTGTGACTGTCTGCCTTTAACGCTGTGTGTGTGTGTGTGACTGTCTGCCTGTAACTGTACTTTGTGTGAGACTGTCTGCCTGTGTGTGACTAACTGTGTGTGTGACTGTAACCGTGGGTGACTGTCTGCATGTAATTGTGTGTGTGTGTGACTGTCTGCCTGCAACTGTGTGTGACTGTACTGAGTGTGAGACTGTCTGCCTGAAACCGTGTGGCCTTTGGATTTTGTTACGATTAGGTCGTTAGTAACTATGATAAGCGCAGTCTCAGTAGAGTGGAGAGGTTGGAAGCCTGATTGAAAAGGGTCAAGGAGAGAGTTGGAATTAAGGAAGTGAGACACATGGGTAAAGACAAGTCTTTCCAGAAGCTTTGAGGAAAAATGGAGCAGGGATATAGGACGATAGTTAGAGAGGGAGGACGGGTCAAGAGATGTTTTTTCAGGATAGGTACTACAGTGGCATGTTTAAGGTCAGCAGGGACAACGCCAGAAGAGAGAGAGAGCAGTTGAGGATCTGTGTTAAGGAAGGCACACGACAAGGGGAGAGAGATCTGATAAGGTGAGACGGGACAGGATCGAGTGGGGGGGCGAGAAGAAAGGAGAAGCGCAGCCACCTCTTGTTCAGTAGCCGGGGAGAAAGTCTGAAGGCTAGGAAAGGTATGATCTACATGTGGTTGAGAAAGGGAATGGTACAGCAAGAAGGGGAGAATTCTTTCCTTAGCTGTTCAATCATGTCGGTAACATGCAAAGCTATCAGCAGTAAGGTTAGTTTGGGGGTGGCCACAGCACGGTGAAGAAGAGAGGTAAAGGTATCAAAGAGACGCCCCTATACAAACACTACACTCCTATACATGGATGATGGTGTATGATCAGAGATCATGGGGGTGCTGTAAAGATTTTTCACAAATGAGGTCGGATCTGACTTTTTTAACGTTAACCCCTAGCTAGCCTAACACCAAATTCCCTAATTCCCTACTAACTTCCACCCACCCCAGCTAGCTAAATACATAATATTTAAATTACTTAATAAAATAAATTTAACACCTGAGGGTTACATATTTTTTTTAACCCTCAGGTGTTAAAAAAAAAAAAATCAGATAACAGTAAAATTTAGTCCCTGCCTGTAGTCAGTGATCACTTGGCATGGAATGGGTTAATTTTATTAAAGTAGGTGGAAAGGGTGGGATTTAACTTTAACTTTATTTTTTCACAGGGAGAAGCAGATCACTGCTGACCTGTCTCCCTGCATTTCACACAGAACGCAGAAGCACAGGGAGGCGGATCAGAAGTCCCTGCTGCACATGTCATCGCCCTGACAGCCTGTCAGAGCGATCACAGCTGCAGGTGCAGCGCAATCGGGTGCTCCCGGTCTGCCGGATGAGCATTAACCCCGCGATCGCCGCGATCAGGGGTTAACTTTAGCGCATGACGGACCCAGTCCGTCATCCGGTGTTAAGTGCTTCCCCAGCATGACGAACCAGGTCCGTCATTCGTCATTAAGGGGTTAATTTAGTTTGTATTTGGAATAAGATATATAAGATATATAGATATATATATAGAGAGAGATATAAGATATAAGAGATATCTTTACCAGAAGCTCAAGGAAGCAAGGTTAGTGGTTAGTGTGTAGTACCCACCTAAGAGATTTGCCTTGACATGGCAGGTGGGCATTCCCATCTAATGGCCATTGGAGTAACTAAATAACCTCCATTTGTGTGAATATACATAGGGATTTGGGAAAGAGCGCAGGTAACTTTTTTCTCTTTTGGTTTTGGCTTTTTCCTTTGGTTTTTACTGTACATATATATATATATATATATATATAGATATAAAAATTTAAAAATAACTTCACAGCAACTTCAGGGGAGGCATGAGAATCAGAAGTGTGTTGTTCTCTTTTTTTTTTTATTATATATATATATATATATATATATATATATATAATATTTTTTGCTCAGATACTGGGACTACTTTACGCCATGACCAAATAGCGTTATCATGGTCCCATATCATCATATGCATATCAACAGGACAAGAAAGAAAAGAAAGAGAGAAAGGAGAAAAAAATATATAACTCTGCCTCTATTTCTATCATTAATGTTCTATTTTATATTAATATTTTATTTGCTCATCGTCAGTCTATCATAAGATAACCTTACTATGGTAGTCCTGCCCAATACTCTATCCAAGGGTCCCATTTCTTAACATAGTGATCTCTTTTTCCCTAGGTAGTCCAATGATTTTATTCGAGTTCCCTTAATGATTCCACTTTAAGAATCCATTGTTTTACAGTCGGGATGCTAGGTTTAAGCCAATACAGTGGGATCAAAGCATTTGCCTCATTCAATAAAAAACTTAACAATATCTGTTTGTTGTTCTCCTTAAAAGAAGCTGGCCAGCCCAGTAAGATCTTAGATGGAGATAATTGATCTGACATTGGTAGAATCTTATAGATGACACTCAATACTTGGAGCCAATAGTTCCCAATAAGTTTGCACTCCCACCAGATATGTTCCATATTTGCTCCCTTCTCACCACATCTCCAACATTCATCCAATGCATATACACCATGTTTCTAAAGTCGATCTGGGGTATTGTACCATCTAGTAATTCTTTTAAAGAAGATAATTTTCCTAGCAGTGTTCATCTGAGCTTTCATTCCCATTTTGAACACAAATGACCAGTCATTGACAGTCAATTGGATGTTCAATCTTAGCATCCATTTCAACTGAAATGAGGGTACTATCTTATCCATAGAACCCCTCTGAATTAGGTTATAGATACTAGACAAATATAGTTTTTTATCTATCCCGGTACCACAGAGTAACTCAAACTCTGTTTTATCTCTTGTCTGCTAGTATGGTAACACTTTTTGGTTTACATTTTTTGTTAAATAAACCATACCCATTTTATCTATAAGTGTTGTCATATTATCGCAGCTAATAAACTCTCTTAGCCTAGTGGGTACATCATCTATTATTAAACTTGTTAATGGCGGGTCTGCTTCTCCCGTATTTTGTGGCTCAACCCATGCTGAAACTCGAAATTTGATGCAATTGGAAAAAATACTGATAACACCGGAGATAGCCTCCAACTATCTTTAAGCCTTCTCCAGGTCTGTATTATATGATTTATAATTGGGTGATTAGAAGGAGATAATACATTTATTTTACAGTTCTGCCAGGGTAGAGTCTCCAATTTAACCTTTATAAAATCTTGTCCTAATTCATACCAAGGCTTTTTTTTTGTCTATAGCTGTCCATTCTCTAATTCGCGCACATAGTGCCGCAACATAGTATTTATAAATATGTGGGAGGCCCAAGTCTCCTTTCTCAACTGATAGTGTCAATGTATTGTACTCTATATGTGGGTGGTTATTATTCCATATAAATGAAAGCAATATAGATCGTACTTTCCCGAAGAAGGCTCTCGGCAACGAGATAGGCAATGTCTGGAATGAGTATAATACCTTAGGGAGTATCATCATTTTTATAATGTTAACTCTCCCTATCAATGAAACAAAGGGCTGGTTCCAATTTTTTAAATCTTCTTCAATTCAGATCTTTTAAATGAGCCGTCAGATGTATTCCTAAGTATATTATGCTAGAGTCTGTCCACTTATACCTATAGAGCTTCTGTATTTTCTCCTTAATTCCTAAACTTATCCCTACCCCCAATATTAAAAAAAAAAAAAAAAACATGAAGTGTGTTGTTCTCCCAGAAGTCACCTCTTAAATATCAAAGTTGTTCTTTTTGATGTTTAAAATATTGATTTCTTAATTTTGGGCCAAACAAATAGGGGTCGTCTTCTACATGGCGGCATCTTATACACAGAAAAAAATGATATAAGATATGCAGCACACCTCAACCGAATTATATACACCCTACTAGCATGATAAGGGATCAATACACATACGGCTTTATTGTCCTGAGCACAAATATATATATATAGAAAAAAAAACAAAAAGGTCATTGCACTCAGACTAACCCTTGTAAGTTTAAATGCCAAATGCTAAATAGCCACAGCCAAGAAACATACAAAAATAGAAAAAGGGAGGCTGGCACTCACGGTCTTTATAGTGCAAAGTGGAGTTCTTTATTAGGAGTTATTCCATAGTATCCACGTTTCAGCCCACATCCAAGGCTTTCCTCAGGATCAACAAACAAACAATATGACACTAACATAAAACGCTGTGTTATATAGCCCATAAGAAATAAATTAGACTCACCACAGGTGATTCCCATTCACCGATCGGTGTCCTGTGCGCATGCGTGTACGTACCGCACCCGGAATTAGTAGAAGGAGCGTGACCCTATTGTCAAAGCAACATAGTAATGCCCGGGGGCGCCATGGTAACAGCTGTAAACAACGGAAATACCATGCGGGGAAAAAAGATGTGCAAAGGATGAATGAAACTAGTAAAGTGTGTGCCACTTAGAGGTAGTAAACCCATATTAAGAAACAAATAAAGAAATGAGTAGAAAGCACTTAGCAAAAAGGTAAATATGATATTGAGGCATAAGTGACCGTCATATATGTAAGACTGATCAACACATAAAGACATAATGAGTCAAAAAGTAATTATATGATAATAAAGTGCCAATATAAAACAGTGCTTATATATTTATGGGGTGATAAATATTAAAAACAATATTTCCATAAAAAAATTTATTTTAATAATTTTTATTATATCAAAAACTTATATCTATAATGAAATAATATATGTAACATGCGTGGCAATAATCAGTGAATATTTAGGTATAACATAAGTATACAATATGGCAGTGGTTTAACACAACATCTAAATAGCAACAGATGGCAATAAGATTTATAATGCGACACTTCACTTAGAAACCAAATTCATAGAGAAGACAGAACTTCACAGAACACAGCAGCACAGCGTAAAGCAATAAAAACTTTGTCTGACAGTCAAATCACGCTGAATTAACTCTTTCACTGCTAGCTACAATCCTCATTGGGTAGTAAACCCATATTTAGAAATAAAGAAATAAATGAATAGAAAGCGCTTAGCAAAAAGGTCAATATGTTTTTTTTAGTTTATTGTTCCTTGTATGAGCTTGAATTTTTATTCATTTTTTCATCAAGTCTAATAAAGTCATATATTTAGTATATACACATACAACCACAGAATGTTTTGTGGTTGTGTTGTGAATTTTTAATAATGTTCGTTTATAATGTCATTCTACTGTCATTGATCTATATGTGGGTTTCTAGTTGCCTTTTTGCTCTGTATAACAGTTTCTAGCACGGCATAGATTGCAAACACAATTTAAATGCTATACACGCACTGTTAGTTATTGGCTCTCTAGCACTTTAATAGCTTTCATCCCTTATGTGATGATCAGCACGGCACAGATCATATACACAATCTAAATGCTGTCAGTATATTTATACTGGCAGACATTTTGTGTTAAGACAGAAATTAAAAGTGTATACTGCCAGTCACCCTCAGAGCAGAGGTGACTCCATTTTGTATTGCAAGGCTAAGGCAGACACAAGATTTCTCTTTCTATCATTCAGGTCTGAGCTAAGGAATGTGACTAATGTAAACATTAGAGATACAACCTGAGATAAGGTATGATGTCTAACAGCAAAAGGGGGAGGAATGCTACAAGCTACACACCAAATGACAGATAACACTAAGTAATTAATTTTACTTTCTAAAAAATTAACGGAACATTACTAGTTCCATTGTAAGAGAAAGGGTGAAATCAAGGTTAGGAGGTGTCAAATCTAAAATTACGACTGAAATTGCAGACACCCAGACTGGGAAACAGCTTTGAAAATGGCAGGTTCTGTGATATATAGTAGACATAAAGATAACAAAAATGATGTAAAAAGCATCACAAATTCAGTTAACCCATTATACAAAAAGCTAAATAGACCCCCTGACAAGAATTTTCTGTGATGTAATTGCGCCATCTACTGACCAAAATCTAGATGATAGTCTGTAGGGAAGACACACCCACAGTTCCCTATTGGTCCTATCAACTAGTGACGTGCAGAGAGTTTTCGACTTTAAAAAGTAAGGACAAAGGGAAGAGACATGGGGACCATTGGACACTTTCAAACACTCTCTTGGACGCACCTAATTCTTAGTATTTTCTTTTCCAACTAACACTACTTCAGAACTGTGAAAACTTTTATATATTGTTATATAATTCTCTCATCATACTTGCATTCAAAATTCCTGGGACATATCTACACATCTGATAGAAAATCTACAACCTAACTGGCCCTAGATAAGAATGGGGGGGACCTACCATCCTTCCCCCGGCCCCCACCCCTGAGCAGTGGGTGGGGGCCCTAAAAAAACAAAAAGGGGGGGACCTACTGCCTCCCCCACTGGCACCCACCCCTGAGCGGTGGGTGGGGGCCCTAGATAAGAATGGTGGGGGTGGACCTACCGTCCTCCCCCCCGGCCCCCACCCTTGAGTGGTGGGTGTAGGCCCTAAAAAAACAATAAGGGGGGGACCTACTGTCCTCCCCCCCTGAGCGGTGGGTGGGGGCCCTAAATAAAGAGAGGGGGTACCTACCGTCCTCCCCCCTGGCCCCCACTTCTGAGCGGTGGGTGGGGGCCCTAACTAAAGAGAGGGGGGACCTACCGTCCTCCCCCCGGCCCCCACCCCTGAGCGGTGGGTGGGGGCCCTAAAAAAACAATAAGGGGGGGACCTACTGTCCCCCCCGGCCCCCACCATTGAGCGGCGGGTGGGGGCCCTAAATGAAAATCCCCCCCCAATAGAGGTGACTAGGGGTCCATCCAATCACAGTGCTCTGTGTCATTTTACACAGCGTGGGAAAGTTCTTTGGAACTTCCCCTTCCAGAGACACAGGCACAGCTACTGCAGAACACCAAACTCCCTAACTGGATACAAGGGAATGCTCGAAACTCCCGAATTGGAACCATATGAATAGCTGCTAGCAGACGAACAGGAAAAGCACCCAAGCGGCTTACACTCCTGCCAATCAGTCTCTAACAGCATACAGTAAATTCCCCCAGAGACGGGACAAGGCTCCATGTTGAGGGTAAAGCAGTGGTCTGATTTATTCAGGGCTACCTTTCCAGTATTTATGCAGGTCTCCCACCTGGTGGACACTCCTCTAGGGGACCAGATGGGAGACTGTAACACAGACAGACATGTATCACATTCAGACACACAGAAGTAAAACATCCCCACAATTCATCCCCTCCCTCTACCCTGGAAATAATTGGGAAGTAATCCAATTATCTCCCAGGACAGCGGCAAATCGCCATTATACACGTGGGGACACAAAGACAGTAAAATACTTTAAAATATACAAAGTTACATTTAATACATAAAATACAGACATGTCACATATCCCCAGATAGCTGGGATCTGAGCGCACATAACTACCGAATAGCGCTCAGATCCTATACACACAGTTCAATTGCCATGGAGCCAAAGTCTTTAATTACACGAATAGGCTCCATGGCATAGCTATCTGGGTTAAAACATTCACATAGAAAAAGTCCCGATCAATCCAGCGTTCGGCTAAGCAGCCACGAATAGAAGCAGGGAAGGCTGGAGGCTCAGCGGTGCCTGCACGTAAAAGTGTCCGCTTTTAGTGCACTGATTCCGGGCTGAGCACCACTGGCCATCCGGGGAGCTCCATAACACCGCCACCTAGCGGCCGCTATGTGTAACCGCGGCCACCCAGCAACAGTCAATTAAGCTGCGGTTAACCGCAGCTACTGGGTGGTCAATTGACGGCACACGCTAGCTGCAGGGAGGTGAATTGAAGGCACACGCTAGCTTCCCGGTGGTCGCGCCTTCGGGATTTTGTTCGGTAGATAAAATCTACCGAACGCCCTGGCAGAAAGGTATGAATAAGCCTTTCTGCAGGGAAAATAAGGTATTTTAAAAGTCCGGTCCATAGTCTAAAGGGAGCAGGCGGGCAACCAGGCTCCTCCAATGCAATGTGGCGAGATTGCTCTTGTCACAGTTAGCATACCAAATTTTTATCCAGAGGTATTGACTTATTCTGATATAAGATTGTGAATCTTATTTAGGAAAGTTAAAATTCGGCAAACGATAAATCTAGTTAGAATTATTCTTATTGGATGGACTTGATATGGTAAATGACCTGATATGAGAATATTGCAGTAAAATTGCAATATAATAGGATATATTGCCAATGAGGATTGTAGCTAGCAGTGAAAGAGTTAATTCAGCGTGATTTGACTGTCAGACAAAGTTTTTATTGCTTTACGCTGTGCTGCTGTGTTCTGTGAAGTTCTATCTTGTCTATGAATTTGGTTTCTAAGTGTCGCATTATAAATCTTATTGACATCTGTTGCTATTTAGATGTCTATGTTGTGTTAAACCACTGCCATATTGTATACTTATGTTATACCTAAATATTCACTGATTATTGCCACGCATGTTACATATATTATTTTATTATAGATATAAGTTTTTGATATAATAAAAATTATTAAAATACATTTTGATAATTTTTATGGAAATATTGTTTTTAATATTTATCACCCCATAAATATATAAGCACTGTTTTATATTGGCACTTTATTATCATATAATTACTTTTTGACTCATTATGTCTTTATGTGTTGATCAGTCTTACATATATGACGGTCACTTATGCCTCAATATCATATTTACCTTTTTGCTAAGTGCTTTCTACTCATTTCTTTATTTATTTCTTAATATGGGTTTACTACCTCTAAGTGGCACACACTTTATTAGTTTCATTCATCCTTTGCACATCTTTTTTCCCCGCACGGTATTTCCGTTGTTTACAGCTGTTACCATGGCGCCCCCGGGCATTACTATGTTGCTTTGACAACGGGGTCACGCTCCCTCTACTACTTCCGGGTGCGACACGTACACGCATGCACACACACACACCGGGAGGACGCCGATCCGTGAATGGGAATCACTTGTGATGAGGCTAATTTCTTTCTTATGGGCTATATAACACAGAGTTTTATGTTAGAGTGATATTGTTTGTTTGTTGATCCTGAGGAAAGCCCCGGATGTGGGCTGAAACGTCGATACTATGGAATAACTCCTAATAAAGAACTCTACTTTACACTATAAAGACCGTGATTGCTAGCCTCCCTTTTTCTATTTTTGTATGTTTTTTGGCTGTGGCTATTTAGCACCCGGCATTTAAACTTACAAGGGTTAGTCTGAGTGCAAGGACCTTTTTGTTTTTTGTCTATATATATATATTTGTGCTCAGGACAATAAAGCCGTATGTGTATTGATACCTTATCATACTAGTAGGGGTATATATAATTCGGTTGAGGTGTGCTATATATCTTATATTATTTTTTCTGTGTATAAGATGCCCCCATGTAGAAGATGACCCCTATTTGTTTAGCCCAAAATTAAGAAATCAAAATCAATATTTTAAACATCAAATAGAACAACTTTGATATTTTAGAGGTGACTTCTGAGGAGAACAACACACTTCTGATTCTCATGCCTCCCCTGTGCTGTGAAATTAATGGCTCTATAGTGCATGCTGGGAGACCTCAGTTCCCACAATACAGCAGGTGGTGTGAGAGCATGCCTGGGCATCACAGTAGTATTCCCTCCCCCATAAATATAAATCAGAAAGCAAGACCTACCTTAATATGGTTGCTTCTTTTATGGTGTGCCATGTCTCTGGAGTTCCGTTAGCTAGCAAGTGTTGATGTCTGCTGCAGCTCCCACGCATATAGGGACCTCTTGCTTCTTGCCACAGCATTCAGAAGTGGATAGGTGGGAAGGAGGTCAGGTATGTGTGTGGGCCGTGGCACACTGAACTGTGGCAGGTGCCATCTTAACTTAGGCCCAGCACACAAGTGTTTTTTTTAACCCCTGCAGTGACATTCTGTGTATAAGACAACCCCCAACTTTAGACAATTTTTTTTGGCACTCTCTGCTACTTGATCTAACATGGAAGAGCATCCACAGCTGGTCATTTTTGTACAGGCAATACAATAGTAATACAGATGCAATTTTAGCATATTAGGCTGTATTATATTATTTTACAGGTAACAGAAATTATTCTATAACAAAATCAGAAAATTATTAAATAGAAAATGGCAGAAACAAAAAAGAAGAAAAATGAACAGAAATGAAAAAGGAAACAAGGCAAGAGAGGTGAGGGAAGTCAATAAAAAGGGTGAGGGGGTTAATTTCCATCACACCCTTACCCCATCTTGCTCGGTGAGGTACATGTGATCCATTTTGGAAAACAAATGAGCAACATGGGAGGGAAAGATGACGCGTTTCTTCCTGTCTCCTCTGTGACTTGTCATGGTCACAATACTAAGTTAGCCAAGGTCTTTACCATCTACTAAAAACAGACAATATATGAAGTTAGTATATTTTATTAAAAATATTCTTGAAAAAATAAATGTTTAACAGGAGATTAAAGTGACACTATAATAAAAAGGTTTATTTACACATTTCTTTTTAATCATTTGATCTGTTCAAAGTAAAATCCTTATAATCTAATGTTACTGGTTTACGGTGAACAATAGAAAACAAGAGATTCATCAGTAAAATATCTGATAAAAAAGTTCAATTTTTATCAGACTGTCTATCCAACCTTTGTGTTCTCTGAAAAAAACACTGCCCTCTTTTATACAAAATGTATTTATTGTGCATCATGCTTTTCTCTAGCATGCCAGCTATAAATTGGAACTTTTTATATTCCCTACCATCCTTAGTCATCAAGACAGGTAGAAAGAACCAACTGACCCATAAAAAGAGAAGTTAAGAAAGGGAACAGGTGGTACCTTTAGTAACTACCTTCCTGCAGTCAGAAATCAGAATGACTTTCAACAGGACTACTGGTATCTCACCCTTTGAAATTTTAATAGGAAGACCTTTCTTTACTCTATGGTCTAAAAGTAAGATTGCTCCAATGATGCAGGGGGATATTTAGGTTATTCAGGAAGAGTATGTGCGTCAGCTTAAAACATGTTGAATTGCATCTATGGTGATGTGTCTCTCTCTGCCTCTTCCCACAGGTGAGCCAGCCCATCCTTTCAAGCTGCGGACGTGGTCCTAGTAAAGCAGCTGTTTAAGCAGATGTGTCTGAACTCTCCTTTCGTAATTTAAGTGACTGCAACGATTGTCTTGACTACTGATAGCCAGAACGGATTCATGCCAACACAGTAAAGAATTCACAAAGGAGCGAACCAAGGAGCCCACACCAGCAATTTGAGGTCCATTTCTCTCAAACACACCTGGCCATTGATTCCGATATGTGCCAGTGTGGATGCCTCCATTTTAGTTTTCTCCCTCCTTCCTGGTGTGCTCCTGCATAACCATCTGCATGGCAACTTTAGCATATTTCGCTGCAGAGTGGTCACAAAATATGACCTGAGCCAATCCTCCTGGGAGATAGACAATCACTTCATAAAAAGTGCCAAGAACCTATATACTTATATACAGCTTTCATACTACTGATTCCTGCTGGATATGTGGTTATACTATGCACTCACAGCAATATGATACCGCTTCATCAGTATCCCAAGGACAATTGATTTTCTGAATAGTATGATTTGTGATGGCTTGATTTTCTGAATAGTATGATTTGTGATGGCTTGATTTTCTGAATAGTATGATTTGGATGTATCCTGTGTACCTGGTCCTGCTTTATTTTTCATATTTGATTTGAGGCTTTGCCACCTCTGTCTGTGAGGCACCAAGCGAGGATCCCAAGGAAGCGTGTGCATACCCTAATTTTTGTTTGAATACAAAACATTTGTCATATCCTGATGTAAATATACATGACTCAAATTTTCCACTCATCCACTCCTGAAGGTGAGTGGAAATTTAGGCCTGGTGAATAAAAAATGCCATGCTTGTGAGTATTTCCAAGAGATCTGACAGCATTTTGTGAATGTAGCTTTCCAAATATCTATTCATGACATTTTATAAATTGCACCTGCATACAGACATAAAGTCATGGCCATTTAACAGGCTAAAACGATATATTTGGAAGCTATAAGTGTCAGGATTATAGTTGATCCAGCACGCAGAATTGTATCACACCTAAAGACTAAGGATAATGTCTAACCGGACCTTAGAATGGCCGGACTTAACGTACCCAAGAATAGTCAAAATACTCGCCAAGGTCAGGGACACAGAATGAGATGAGGAGGTGAGGAGACGATGAGAAGAGCCAGACGTTAAGGATACCAGACATCAGGGAAGTCAAAACAGAGCCAAAGTCAAATACCAGAAATAACACGATCAGGAACACACTCTCGGATAACCAGCTAGTGGAAAACACGTCAGAGCACTGGCAAAAAGGTAATTTTGGTTTAAATAACCCTCTTTAGGCTGTAATTGGCTGTCTCTGACCTCTGACCCCAAAAATCTATGACGTGACATCACATGCACATTGGCGCCATCTTTAATGTGGGCAAAGATAAGTTTATTATAAAATCCTAAGAACGTTGCACCCACTGGGGACCGGAACGGAGAGAGACCGGGCAGCTGCCCGCCAAGACCAAGGTAAGTTTGAAACCTTGACAATAAGGCAATGCAAAATCATATTTATTTATGTATTATACATTGAACAGTATTGTATCACTGTTGTGAAGACAATTTTGAAGAAGAATATATTTGATTAGAAAAGATTCTTATACAGAAGGATTATCTAAATAGCAGCTGGAACCAATTATACTTATACTAATTTTATTAAACTGGTGACCGTTGTTAGACATACACTGCTTCTATCATAAGTAATTAGGGTAATTAGTGTAAAGATTCTTGAACGTAATTATAAGTCAGTTAACACATGGACCACATTAAGTGAAACATTGTTTATCTTTAGAGTTCCATTTACCGTATTTTTCCATGTATAAGATTGTTTTTTTTTTTTAAAATGTAAGTCTAAAATTGGGGTTCATCTTATACACGGAATGTCACTGCAGGGGTTCAAAAACCCAAAACACTTTTGCGCGGGGCCTAAGCCAAGATGGTGCCTGCAGCGTTTTTAGTGTGCCACAGCCCACACACATACCTGGCCTCCCTCCCGCCGATCCACTTCTGAATGCTGTGGCAAGGAAGAAGAGGTCTCTATATGTGTGGGAGCGGCAGCAGATGTCAGCACTTACAACCAACGGAGCTCCAGAGATATGCCTCACCATAAAAGAAGCAGCCACATTAAGGTTTGCTCCACCTCAGGAAGGTCTTACTTTCTGATTTATATTTATGGGGGAGGAAATGGGGATCAGGGAGCAGAGGGTATACTGCTGTGATGTCCCAGCATGCCCTCACATCACCTTCTATATTGTGTAATCTCCCAGCATGCATTATAGAGCCATTAACTTCACAGACTACCATAGCACACGGGAGGCATGGAATAAGAAGTGGGTTGTTCTCCTTTAGAGGTCACCTCTAAAATATCAAAGTTGTTCTATTTGATGTTTAAAATCTTTATTTTTTAAATTTGGGCTAAAAAAAATAGGGGTCGTCTTATACATGGGGGCGTCTTATACATGGAAAGATATGGGTATAAATACGGTTTATTCACTAAATGATGAATTATAATCCGTTTAAAAACTGCATGGCAAAATATAGGCTTATAGTACCACAATGTCACAATAGCTAAGATTTTTTCCAAATTAATTATTTACCTCAATGTTACAACTTTGCTATAATTCTGCACTTAGTGAATAAACCCATGCTGTTAAGGGGGCATTAAATGATTTGTTTGTTTTTAGTCTTAATACGTTTATTTAGGAATAAACCCTTAACGTTTAAGGAAAAGCAATAATTTTGTTTAATGAAATGCTTTATGTTTCTGGAGTCCATAATTTTTTTGACAGTCTATAAAATTGTATATAAAAGTCAATAGAAATTGGCACTTTTATAATTGATGACAAAAGACAGCCAGGGAGGTTTCTGTTGCTTCCATGAGCTTCATAGAGCTAACAGAAGTGGCAAGTGCACTGTACTACTTTATTTATTTGTGTGGATCATGTCAGTTCCTGGTGCTGACCAGCTCTTCATGTGGGCTACTCGTTGGACATCTCGGACTACAATGGTGACTGGTACCTGTTCTCGGAACATGCAGTGGTCTGCTAGGTCTAGTAGCCAATTAGCCTTGGTATTATGTGATGCTTCTTCCACATAGATGTTCTTCCAGTACTGTTCCTTCTCAGCTTCGGGTGGGTCATGTGTGAGTATGCTGCTATCCTGCTGCTGATGGTTCTTTGGTAAACAGGGCATTCATTCTCTGCCTTCCTGGTGTATCTTCTCAGTCTGGTTGCCAGTGCTTTCAGCCTTTGCTTAGCTGTTTCTAGAGCCTCTCATATGGGTATACACATGTGTTTTCACAGTAGCCAGGATCTATCCTTGATCTTTCCACCTCTGTGAGGCTGGTCCAGCTTACTAATATCCTTACGTGTTGCGCTTTTAATTTGGCTTCAAGTTATATATATATATGTTTAAGGAGCTACATCATGCTAACCATATTACTAAGTGACATTGACACTCACAATCTATCATATAAATTCAACACAACAAGCAAGTACAATGATTACAGCAAATTACACTTTGTGTAATTATACTCATATTACAGTTGTGAGTCCAGTGAATTGCCAGTTTCTTGATTGTTATGGACATTATAGTTGAAATATTTTGTGCAGCAAGGAAATATGCTGGAAGAGAAAATGGTGTATTGATAGGCTAATTACTTTTTCCACTGGGATTTACAACAAACGGAATAATGTATGTGTGCATTGATCCCACAGAAGCATAGGCCTTTGTGAACACGGAATCTGGAATAATGCCTTTGAGACTAGTATAAATCACACGGTTAATCTGATTTGTTTTACGGTTCTATAGCATACCGTATCACTGTTAATACTGCCATTTGAGTGTGGGGATTCCTGGTGTGTCCTTAAATTCTCTAGAGGCTCCTTTCTATAACCTTGCAGGTATGTTAACTTTTAGATAGAAATCTCAATAGCAGAACACAAATGTCACTTCTAAGCACTTCTACTTGAGAACAGCATATCTGATACAGATGTGAATTTATCATACAGGGCTACTGACAATGCATACATATGGATTAAGTGTGCAATACATTGCACATAAAAATACAAATTAAAAAGTAGTAAAGAAGTACAAAGAATAAACTTTAAAATATATATATATATATTTATAAATAAATAAAACATACAAGATCCAGCACACTCACTCATTCCCTAAATAGCAATTTCAAGTGTCACAGAATCTACATCATGCTAACCATATTACTAAGTGACATTGACACTCACAATCTATCATATAAATGCAACACAACAAGCAAGTACAATGATTACAGCAAATTACACTTTGTGTAATTATACTCATATTACAGTTGTGAGTCCAGCTTCTTGATTGTTATGGACATTATAGTTGAAATATTTTGTGCAGCAAGGAAATATGCTGGAAGAGAAAATGGTGTATTGATAGGCTAATTACTTTTTCCACTGGGATATATATATATATTCAAAATTATTCAACCCCTATTGAAAAGCAGGTTTATGTCAAAATTTACAGTCAACAGAACAAATCAAACAAAAACAATAGCTCAACACAACAAATGCTTCAAGTAGTTTCCCCAAATTTAACAGAAAATGCAACTTATAATAACTTCTCCAGGTTTAATAATATTCAATCCCCTCATGGCAAGCAACTTTAGTACTTAGTACAGCTCCTTTTTGCTGTTACGAAAAGCTGCAAATGAGATGCATAGTCAGACATCACCTTCTGGCAACACTCCTGAGGACTCTTGAGCAATGGCTCCATTTAAGTAATATTCTTGGGCTTGTGTGCTGCAACCGCCTTCTTCAAATTCCACTAGACATTTTCTGTAGAATTTTCCAGGACATGCTATGCAATCAAACCTTGGCGGAATTTGAGTTATGCTTGGGATCATTGTCTTGTTGGAAGATGCAATGAGGCCCAAGCTTTAGCTTCCTCACAGATGGCATGGCATTTTTCCCCCCTAGGTTTTCCTAAAACTTTAATTAATTTATTATGCCTTCCACAAGCTGCAGGTTTCCTGTGCCAGAGAATGCAAAGCAGCACCAGAGCATCACTGAGCCACCACCATGCTTAACTGTAGGCAGAGTGTTCTTTGAAGAGTATGCTTAATTCGTCTTCCTCCAGACATACTGCTGATCCATTGGGCCAAAAAGTTTCAGTTTTGTTTCATTGCTCCACAGAACAGAATCCCTAATTTTCTGTGGCTTATTTATATAATTTTGATCATATTGGAGATGACTTTTATTGTGCTTTTGGGTCAGTAGTGGTGTACGTCTTGGAGTTCTGGCATGGAGGTCTGCCTTTAGTATGTGCCTTACTGTGTTCACTGAAACCTCTGTGTCTGTTACCACCTAGTCTTGTTGCTGAGGGTTTTTCACAACCTGCCTTCTCAAAAATCTGGTTGCAGCCATTGATAGCTTCCTTTTTCTGCCCCGTCCAAGTAGTGTAATCACTGTTCCTTCAACTTTGAACTTGCGCACTGTGCTTCCAACAGCATCTCTAGGAACATTCAGTGCCTTCGCTATCTTTTAGTATCCTGTTCCTTGCTTGTGAAGGGCGATGATCTCTGTTCTTAACTTTGTGGACCGTTCTTTTGACTTAGCCATATTTCTAACATGCAGTCAAACATGACACTTAACAAGCCCGTAGGCAGTTCGGGCATTTCAAGTGTTCCAGCCCTTGATTAGTTGCATCAGGTGTGCTTGAGAAAACACTTGATTTGCCTTTTTGCGCTATTGTGAGGGATTCTATTCAGGCGGTTGAATCATTTTTGAGAGAGGGGAAGTCATTATAAGTTGCATTTTTAGTTTAATTTAGGGAAACCACCTGAAGCATTCATTGTGTTGAGCTATTTCAATAGTTTTTGTTTGATTTGTTCATTGCAAACAGCTAAAGGTCTGTACATTTTAACAATATACCTGATTTAATGGGGGTTGAATAATTTTGATTACAACTGTATATTTACACACACACCACATTCAATATTTTTTAATCCTTTTTTTCAATTTACGTTATATTTCTATAGGGAACTATTTTAGAGGTTGGTCCCTTTTGTCTTGGAGGATAGAATTCAAATACAAAACTCCTGATAACCTTTCTTTTGGAATTTTGTGTTCACACTAAATCTCCCTACAAGTGCATCCAACATTGCATTGTTTCCATATTTTTCTTATGTTTTAATCATTTACTTATATGAAATAGCTGCCAAGGGTTTTTTTATACCAGAATATTTTACATCTCTTACTGACACATCTGTATAAAATATTTGTGTAACAACGGTATTTCATTTGGTCTATCTCAGATGTGCACAAGAAAGCAATTGCTGAAACAGCAAGTCTCCTCATTTGCATCCCTGTGCCTAGATTCTTTGATTGATGGTGAATTTTGCAAACATTCCGATGGAAGAGTTTTAGGATACACTTCTATATTTCATCCTTTTATCTATCCTGAAGTTTTACAGTGAGAGGATGATACATTAATAATAAGATAGTATTACACTCACATATGATCTGAAAATGACGGAATATAAAATATGTACTTAGAAAGAAAACAAGCAAATATATTAACCAAAAAATGCCAATAATTGGTAAAAATAAATAATTGGACTACTTACTCCTCTCAGTTACTCATCTAGGTGTATTATTATTTTTTTAACATTACTTCAGTTACTCTCAGTTACTCATGTAGGTGTATTATTATTATTATTATTATTATTATTTTTAACATTACTTTATTAAAGGACCACTATAGGCACCTAGACTACTAAAGCTCAATTAAGTGGTCTGGGTGCCAGGTTTATCTAGGATTAACCCTGCCTGCTGTAAACATAGCAGTTTCAGAGAAACTGCTATGTTTAGCTGTAAGCATAGCAGTTTCAGAGAAACTGCTATGTTTACTTTAGGGTTAATCCAGCCTCTAGTGGCTGTCTCATTGACAGCTGCTAGAGGTGCTTCCGCGCTTCTCACTGTGATTTTCACAGTGAGAAGACGCCAGTGTCCATAGGAAAGCATTGAGAAAGCTTTCCTATGGATTGGCTGAATGCGCGCGGCTTTTGCCGCGCATGCGCATTCAGCCGATGACGACCAAAGGAGGAGGAGAGTCCCCAGCGCAGAGTGAGCCCGGTGAGTGTTTAACCCCCTTCCTCCCCCTTCAGCCCAGCGGGAGTGGGACCCTGAGGGTGGGGGCACCCTCAGGGCACTATAGTGCCAGGAAAACGAGTTTGTTTTCCTGGCACTATAGTGGTCCTTTAACCCCTTAAGGACACATGACATGTGTGACATGTCATGATTCCCTTTTATTGCAGAAGTTTGGTCCTTAAGGGGTTAATGGCATGGAAGAAGCTTTTTTTATATCTCCTATTTTCTGTATTATGCTCATCATTTTTCAGAATACTCCCTGAAACAATTGGTAGGGGATTCATCACTGATTGACTGGTCCTTTGAACTTTCTGATTAAGTGGTTTTCTCTTCACTTCTGGTTTTAGAACACTAATCACAGGGATTATGTGACTGGGGTCAAAAGGTTGTTACACTTTAGGGTTTAAATAAAGGGGAAGGGTTGGGCATTTTTATATAAAATTTATTTTTGGTTCATCCAATAATGGGTAAACAGATCATGAAACCAGAGCATATACCAGCACAACAAGCTATGATTTTTTATTTTTAACATAATATGTATGCTCAAGACTCCCAACAAAAACATCCAAAATAACACTACCATAACTGAACCTTGTCTAAACTTTTTGCTGCAAGGTAGACCTAATCTAAGGTCACTGTATACTGGATGTATTTAAACGTCATAGATTTTTATACCACATGATGACCATGTCATCAATGCGATCCTAATCTATTTTGAGTCACAATGAACACATGGACCTATCAGAACACAGGTAAGCCCATCTAAGGCTTGTTTTAGCCCCCATTCATTGCCCTATCATGGTTTCTTTAAAGATCCTTGCTTTGTGCTCCTAGTGATTCCCTGTGTTTGACCTCGGCTTTGTATTGACCTCATGATTTCTGGTATTCTGACCCGGCTTCGTATAGACCTTATCATTTCTGGTATTCTGACCTCGGCTACGTATTGATTTGTGATTTCTGGTATCCTGACCTGGCTTCGTCTTGACTTTGTGTATTTCTGTATCCTTGACCTTGATTCTCTCTATATTAATACGTTAAGTCTGGCCACTCTAAGGCTCGGTAATACGCCTTTTGGATCCACCTTTTGTACAACTACCATGAAAGCATGCCAATGTTGTGCTTTTTGAGTAGGGATATGAACGTCTTTTCCATGCCAGAGTAACTCCTGAGATGTCTACATAAAAGGTGAGTGATATTGACTCAAAGTCATAGAGCATGTGCTCCTTAATGGCGTCCAGGACAGTGTGAGGGAATATATCTTGATTCCAATGTTCAGCGTAATTAAGGCCTACATCTGATGCTCTTTATATGTAAGGAAGTTTCTCTCTGTAAAGTGCGGTATACGTGTCAGCATAAGTTGCATTTTCTGTGTACTCTAGCCCCCAGCGGAGCACTTATTGGAAACTGTACATAGAAACATAGAAACATAGAATGTGACGGCAGATAAGAACCATTCGGCCCATCTAGTCTGCCCAGTTTTCTAAATACTTTCATTAGTCCCTGGCCTTATCTTATAGTTAGGATAGCCTTATGCCTATCCCACGCATGCTTAAACTCCTTTACTGTGTTAACCTCTACCACTTCAGCTGGAAGGCTATTCCATGCATCCACTACCCTCTCAGTAAAGTAATACTTCCTGATATTATTTTTAAACCTTTGTCCCTCTAATTTAAGACTATGTACTCTTGTTGTGGTAGTTTTTCTTCTTTTAAATATAGTCTCCTCCTTTACTGTGTTGATTCCCTTTATGTATTTAAATGTTTCTATCATATCCCCCCTGTCTCGTCTTTCCTCCAAGCTATACATGTTAAGATCCTTTAACCTTTCCTGGTAAGTTTTATCCTGCAATCCATGAACCAGTTTAGTAGCCCTTCTTTGAACTCTCTCTAAGGTATCAATATCCTTCTGAAGATAGGGTCTCCAGTACTGTGTACAGTACTCCAAGTGAGGTCTCACCAGTGTTCTGTACAATGGCATGAGCACTTCCCTCTTTCTACTGCTAATACCTCTCCCTATACAACCAAGCATTCTGCTAGCATTTCCTGCTGCTCTATTACATTGTCTGCCTACCTTTAAGTCATCAGCCACTGCCTTACCCATTTAACAATATTGGAATCCAAACTCAAAGATTGTAGTTTATTGATAAGCCTTCTATGTGCAACAGTGTCAAAAGCCTTACTGAAATCTTTGTGTGACATTGTGTGACTGTTTGCTAACTTATTTTATCTTGCGACCTTCCTATCTTATGGAATATGTATCCACACACTGTTTTGTAAGCTAATTTGTAGCTTATGAAATATGTAACCACATTAACTAATTTTTATCTTTTGACTTTCCTATCTTTAACTACATTACTTATTTTTAAACATTCAAGCTAAGCTGTATCAATATTGTGTATAAATGCGCCTACTTTTAACCACCTTATTTTTTAACCTACAAGCTAAGCTGCAACAATATTGTGTATCAATGCACAATACTTTGAATAAACAAGCAGAAGTAATTCTGGACTCACAACCATCTGTGTTGTGTGTTTATTGCATCTCCAAGCGCTTGTTGCCGATTTGGAGTCCCCTGAATATAAGAGGTGACCAGCCTTTGATGGTCCATGACAGCAATGAACTTATGTTTGTCACTCTGGAAATGGATCACCACTCGACAATGCAGTCACAGCCCTCCACAGCCCTACAGTACATGGAAGATTCCATTCAGTCCCACCGTCTTTTGGACTTACCCTCTTTGATCGAGACAGCAGGACTGGTCTTAAAGCCATATGAAGTACTGCCCACCACAATTGTAGATTATACTAGCTTTAGTGTAACTATAATCTTAATTTTATTAATGACAGGAGGCGAATATTTGCTTAAGTCTCTCTTTACTAGAACTCCACAGCAGCACATTAACAGAGAGATAAACACCAAAGACAAAAACATAAGGTATCTATATAAGGCTCCTCCTAAGCCACCATTTCCTCTTTCACGCTGCGACAACGTAACGTACACAACAATGACAATAACTAAATAAAGAAAAATTCACAACATAACGATGAATGTCATCTGGAAAAACTTCGGATAATGGATGAACTTGATCTTTATCCCGCCAAACGGCCGATCCTATGAACTGAAGTCGAACCATTAAACTGAAACGAAATAAACAGAATCGAAAACACTGATTAGTGAACGAAATGTACTGATAAAACATAAATCCCACGATCCAGTACTGATAGAATAAAGACACGAAATCCATACTAATGACCGTCAATACAGTATAACATGCACTTCCCACAACATCACCCCAGACTAACCAACCTAGCCCAGATAATAAGACAAATCAACAGAAATACAATCAATGCAATCCATCCAAAACAAGGGGGGGGAAAGAAATCAAATTGGGTGGGAAATATTCGCCTCCTGTCATTAATAAAATTAAGATTATAGTTACACTAAAGCTAGTATAATCTACAATTTTATAGCATGACAGGAGGCTTCATATTTGCCGTTTTAACACTCCGACAGCAAAGCAAAAGAAGCATGTTCCGACGGTCTAAAGTAAAATAGGCGAAAAAACTCTACACGGGACCCGTCCGCCGAACGCAAAATGTCCTGAAGGGAAGCGCTCGCCAAAAAAGCTCCGGAAGCTGCGGCGCCCCTAACCAAAAGCGCTCCGAAGGTCGCATCCACGCCCGCCAGAGCCAAAAGACATCTTATCCATCGCGCCAGTGTCTTCGCTACACGAAGCTTAGGCGAGTCCTAGAAGTAAGGGCATGATACAACCGTCGAATCCGACTTGGTACGTCTAAGCACCTTGACGGAGACCCCCTCTGGAGAAAAACGAGAAAGCGCCGACATCGAAGGCCCGGACATCCGAAACACGTCTGAACGAGACCAGACACAACAAGAGGGCAAATTTCGTTGAAAGCTGGCGAAGAGAAAGGTCCTGGTTATCAGGCCAATTCCGAAAGAACGCCAAAACCAAACGCACGTCCCAGAGGGAAGAATACTTGGGCGCCGGAGGGCGCACCAGTCTCATTCCACGCAGGAGCCTGCAGACTAGCGGATCCTGGCCGATGGGGGAAAAACCCGAAGCGGGACAAGTGCCGTCGAGATAGCTGATCTAACCACGATAACCAAGCGATATGACCGACCCAGGTCAAAGACAAGAGACAAGAAATTCAGCACGTTAGATACAGGACCCGTAAAGGGATCGGTATCCCGTTCCAAGCACCAGCGAAACCAGGAGCTCCATGTTGAGATATAACACCTCTAGTGCTCGAAACAGAGTGGTTGATGTATTGCACCGCCGAACCATTGTCCATCCGAAGGAGCACGCATCAGTCCGACAGATGCTTCGCCAGGCTCCGAATTGCCAACGAACCTGCAATCAACCCCAGGCAATTGATGCGGGATTCCGATCTATTGTCTGACCACGGGCCCCCCGTGGACCTCGTCGTGCACGAGGCACCCCAGTCCCAAAGACTCACATCCGACTCCTACACGAGATCCAGGGTCATCCCGAATATCGCCTTGCTGTTCCAGGTGGATATATGCGGGAGGCACCAGCTCAATCCGGCCTGCACTTCCGAGGCCAAGGAGATCATCTGGTCCTAAGAGGGTCTCTTGCGTAGAGAGTGCGCCTTCAGCCGCTGCATGGCCCTGTAATGTAGTGGGCCCGGGTAGAACGCCTGTATCGAGGCCAAGAGGAGACCCACCACACGAGCCAACCTCCGGAGGGGAGTTCGGTCTTGTCGAAAACACGTCTGATCTCCTTCCGAATGGTCGTTATCTTCGCCACAGGCAGGCGGAGAATGCCGTCTTGCGCAACGACTACGAAACCCAAGAATTCCACCGTCTGCGCAGGCTCCAAGGCCGATTTCTTCAGAATGACCACGAACCCCCGGCATTCCAATGAGGAAAACGCAGAGCGCGTCCGAAATCTGAGCCCGGCGGGGTCCTCGCAAAGATAAGCAAGTCGTCCAGATAGACGATGCAGCGTACGGCCTCTGCTCTGAATTGGGTGACCACCGGTTTCAGGAGCTTGGTGAAGCACCAAGGGGCCGAGCTGAGGCCGAAGGGGAGGCATGGGAATTGGTACGGAGAGTCTCTCCATACGAATCAGAGGGGACTGCGACAGGCCCCGTTCACCGGGATGGAGAGGTAAGCGTCTTCTTGGTCCACTCTCGCGACACAGTCTACTGGCCAGAGAAGGCATCGAAGAAGGTGAATGCCCTCCATCTCGAAGTGGTTGTATACCACGAAGGTGTTCATTTCTCCTAAATTGATCACTGGACGGAATTCAACAGACTTCTCCCTTACCAGGAGAAAATCGAGCTGACGAAACCCCCCAAATCCGGGGCCTGTAGGACCGCGCCTTTGGCTAGCGTTGCTCGAACTTCCACCTCCAACAAGGGCTGTTGGCCTCTTGTGATGACGGGGATCCTCGGGCGTCCAACCTGTGTAGGGGAAGAGTGGAAGTCTGTGACATAACTCCGCACTGTCCCAAGGACCCATACGTCTGAAGGTAACCGTGGGCGGAAGACCCTCCCGATCGAAGACTTCGCTTTATCCCGG